>NC_142392.1:12271626-12571626 GCF_059441095.1 Idiotropiscis lumnitzeri
TTGCTTTGGTGACACGGACATCCTGCCTGTCCTTCCTTCTAACAATGACGTAGTCTATGAGGTGCCAGTGTTTTGACCTGGGATGCATCCATGATGTCTTGTTTCGAGTGGGAAGACGGAATACTGTGTTGGTGATGAGCAGATCATGTTCCGCACAGGTTTGCAGGAGCAGCAGGCCGTTGCTGTTGCATTTGCCCACCCCATGTTTCCCGAGTATTCCATCCCATGAGTCGCTGTCACAGCCTACTCTCGCATTGAAGTCGCCAAGGATGATTATAATTTGTCACTGGTAGGCACACTTGAGATAAGGGCACTCAGTTCTTCATAGAACTTGTCTTTGGTCTCATCAGTGTTGGTCATTGTAGGTGCATAAATACTAGCTATGGTGGCGAACTTCTTTCCATACATACATACATACATATATATATATATACACATACATACATACATATATATATATATACACATACATACATACATATATATATATATACACATACATACATACATATATATATATACACATACATACATACATATATATATATACACATACATACATACATATATATATATACACATACATACATACATATATATATATACACATACATACATACATATATATATATACACATACATACATACATATATATATATACACATACATACATACATACATACATACATATATATATACACATACATACACAGTGGAACCTCGGTTCTCGACCATAATCCGTTCCTGAACCCGGTTCGAAAAGCGAATTGTTCGAACACCGAAACCATTCCTTTGCTGCTTGCACTGACTTTCTTTGGAGGCATGATTAGGGGCTAAAACACTTCGTACACCTATATAAAACGCGAGAGCAAAACGCAGCACGTCCGCACGCGACAACAGTTGGTCACGAAGAGAGCAAGAGAGCGATCTACACCCGTACGCCGCTCAGCATCCCACCCTCGCGTACGCACTCACGCGTCATACCGGCGTTCGAACTCCGATGTTTGTTCGAACTGCGAAGCAAGAATTTCTCCATTTTTTTGTTCGAACTCCGATTAGTTCGACCTCAGAGTCGTTCGAGAACCGAGGTTCCACTGTATATATATATTTTTTTAAGCATTTTTGAAGGTGTGCCGCTACTAGGGCTGGGCGATTAACCGAAAATTTACCGTTACCGAAATTTATTAGAATGACCGACATCATTTTGCCCATGTCGGTAAATTCGGTGTCTAAAAAAAAAAAATGAAAAAGGAAAGTCTTTTCTGTCTGCGGCAATGTTCATGCCTCTTTAAGTCTGCTCCAGCGCATGTAGTCACGTGACTCAGGCGCTGTAGAAGAATGTAAACACAAGACGCGTTCGTAGCTGGCGATTCAAATTCAGAAGCGGCTGACACGGCTAAAGACGAAGTAACGTTAGTTGAAATTGGTCTTGTCGCGCTTGTCCCAAAAAGAAATTCGACATCTGTCGTTTGGAAATGTTTTGGGTTCCATAAAGACGATGTTTGCGCAAAAGAACATGAACTACAAAGTGCGTCGTAAGCACCTGAAACAGCGCGTCCAACCTTTTCTTTTTCACCACCCACAACACAACCATGCTGTTGACTTGGAGCTTGTGCTAAAAGTTCAAAGTGAGAAGCAAGGTTGGACAAGTGACAACAGCCCACTAACGGAGGCGAAACCATACGAGAGAACGTCTCAGTGGTGGACGGGATAGCCTAGCACATAGCTAAAGATAGAGCTCCTGAAGTTACAGTGGAGCGCACAGGATTTAAACGCCTCAGGAACGTAGCCGACAAGAGGTACGAAAATATTTGCCGCAAACAGCACTTCCCGATATGGACAACATCGGGACGGGAGCGGAGACATGTCGAGCATTTTGCATCCACATCCGACTTGTGGTCGAGTCGCAACATGCATCCCTGTTTGAGCCTGAAATGTGCAGTACATAGACGACAAGTGGCGACTGCGCACCGGAGTACTCGAGACGGCACATTTTACTGATGAAGCACACGCGTTTGTTTGGCACTGGCATTCCATTGATTTTTTTTTTTTTCATTTTATTTAGCATTTTGTTTACAGGCGACTAGTGCCTTTGCACATGGCATTATTTATATTGTTTACAAGATACCTTTACACAAATCTAAGCATTTGCAAATGGCATTACACCATCTCGGCACAATCTATTTGCAGGAAAAGATTTTGTGAGAGGTACCCTTTTTTTCCTGTTCTTTGTGACATTGTTCAAGTCATGCAAAGCAAGCTATTTTGAATGTTTATTCAAATGATTTTTGTACTTCTATTTTTCATTGAAAGTAATGTGTACCAGTTGGTCAATAAAAAAAAGCAGTTAATATGCATTTTCTGCATTTATTTTGATTTTGGTCCTCAGGGGGAATTTATCGTGCATTTATCGTTATCGAGGTAAAATTGCCCAATTTATCGCGATATTGATTTTAGGTCATATCGCCCAGCCCTAGCCGCTACTTCGCGGATTTTCAGTTTTCGCGGGTGGTCTCGGTCCCCATTAACCGCGATAACCGGGTTTTTACTGTCCTTCCAACTGACTCCTTCCGCGACTCGCACACTCCCCTTCTCTTCTGGTCAAGTGCGCAATCTCCCTTCTTCAAGTGCACACTCTCTCACGTCATCAATCGGGATTGCGCGAGACATCCCGCGACCGACAAAATAAGCACATTGTCCATTACATGCGCCACACCAATCAAAGGTAAGCAGTATTAACAATACAGCAGAATGTCAAACGATGCACAATTATTAACCATATAACTGTGTATATCATAAAGCCATCACAATTAACATTAGTTCAGAAAATATCCCCTTCTGAATCACAACTCAAAGGGATGATTCAATAAACATGCGAACTTTCAGAACACCCATGAACACGTCAACTATAATTTAGCTCTTCTTTTTTAACTAACTAATACAGTGATTCTCAAATAGTGGGGCGCGGTGCGATGCTAAGGGAGGCGCATGAATTGATGACAGTGCTCCACACAGCCAGCAGCTAATCATATCACAGCAGGGCGTGTCCTATTTTTCCACTTTTGTGCTGAACAGACTGCAGTTTTCACCCAGGAAATCCATTCAGCACGACATTAAAAAACGACAACGCCGTTCATTCTTCTCGTCTAACAAAAAGAAGCACACGAGTTATCGCCAAGCAGAGACCAAGTGCGGATTTTTTGGAATTATCATTTGAAAATGTGTGCAAGAACGACACCCAAGTACAAAGAGGAACTTTGTAGAATAAAAGAAGAGAACGAGCAACATCTTCAACTGCTGGGCGAAATTTGCAAGCGGCCTCGTGTTGTGCTGCACCAGTGATTCTCAAATAGCACCGCGCGCCCCGAGGGGGGCGCATGGGACCCTGGCGAACATGCTTTTTTGCATGGTTTTGGGACCGAAAAAGGCGATCTCAGACAACGCGAGTTTGAGCTCGTCAAAGCTGTTTGTGCCCCGAGTTAAGTCAAGTCAAGTCAATTTTATTTGTATAGCCCTTAATCACAGACAGTCTCAAAGGGCTTTACATAGCCACAATCGACATCCCCGATCTAGTTCACGCAGTACTGGTTTTAAAAAAACGTGTCGCCATGTCACGCAGTACTGATTAACAAAAAAAAAAAAGGTCGTTGACCCGGAAGTGATTTCTTTCGCCGCTCCTTAAATGCCCCGCGCCAAGCTATCTTGTGCCCCAGCAGAGCGAGCAAGGAGGCGCTAAGCGCGCTAATCGCTAAAATGAATTGCTCGATGGACGCTCGACTTTGAAAAGAAGTCTGACTCAAACCGCGTTCGGGCGGAGAGCCAGCAGCTATGAACAGAAATGTTGTATTGCAACCATTACGTATCCAAACAAAATAAGACGATGGCTACGTGAGCAATTTAGCAGACGCTCTCAGGCTGGAACACGGAAATGGCTGACGTCATCACAACGAAGCCGTTTGACGTCAAACGGATTATAAAAATTAAAAAAAATGTATAGTCAACATATTCAAACTGGTGCTTTATGTTATTTATATAGAATTTTTGTTTGAAATCCCCCTGGCTCTTTTTGTCTTTTCTATATTATGTACGCATTAATAACTGTTTGGTTTGTTCATGTTAATAAAGTAAAAAAAAAAACTAAACAAAAACGTATAGTAAATATTTATCATCGCATCAATATTCGCACCACAGAGTGCTGAGTATCGAGATCCTCACAATAGTCGTTCTCAAAATGATATATTTTTTTTCGATTTATCTTTGTTAAGGGATATTTTATTGACAATCCAACATTAATATACAAAGAACATGTACATGAGTACGAAATGTAAAAATATTGTGGTGGGGGGAGCTTATTTATTTTCTTCTTGGTAGGGGGGGCGTGACAGGAAATAATTGAGAACCACTGAACTAATATAACCCCGTTTTCCTCAACCAATGAGTCAGTATAATTTGAAGTGGAATATCCGCAGACTAAAAATTTGTAATTTAATTTAAATCAATTTACTGTATATCAAAAGTCCCCTCATAACATGATAATTCATCATATTCCTGTCATTTCCATCTCAAAATGTCGTTCCATTAATTGAATCACCCTTGTACATCCGTCGCCAAACTGAAGTATGGAACATTAGATGTTTTTTTTGGTTTTTTTTGCATGACCCTTAACCTTGCATGTTCTTTTTCAACAAAATTGTATCTTTTTTCAGTGTTAACGTTTTCATCACTCAGGGTTTTTCCGTGTTGACAAATCACATTCCACGGAACATGCATTCATTCTTTTATGATCTTATATTTCTCTATTTAAATCACCGCTTCTTGCAATGAAGATTAATTTCACCCCAATGATTATGTAGCCAATTATCTTTCTCATTCTAATTTTGCTTTAGTTATAATCCAAAATTTTAAACATTTTTTATGCTGCATCTTTCAATGCACACTAGGACGAAAACGCGTTAGTTGAACTGATAAAACGGAATATTAATGCAATCACATACGGCTTTTAGAAGGGGCAAGTCGGCACTGGTTTATAACTATCACCCCTTATCTCCTGCGTGGGGGCTGCCTGACTTCCTGGTCCCACAGTAGATGGTAGCCAGGTTTTTGATTTTGTGTGGCCTTTACCAGAACACGAGTAATCACAGGGTACGTATCTGAACAGCGTATCTCTTGCTATGTACCAGCGAAACCGTCGGGCCCTCCACACAACGGTACGCCTCGATCCTTACTGTGTTCCATGCCACAAAGTGCCGAATACGATACGTGGAAGCGCGCTTCTCTTCATTATTTCTATTTTTAGCTCATAATTTTCCTGCTAAAATTTACACCCTGGCCAGGGTCTGTGCTCAAACTGAACTTATTCACGACTATGTTGTCTATAGCTATAGTTTTACACTTCTTAGTTCTCATCTCTTTAACCACTAGACCTTTTCTTTATCTTCTGCACATTTCTCCCGCACTAGTCCCCATTTACTTAGTTCCTATCATCATTTTTTTTCATTTATTTATTTATTTTTATACTAATGTTCTTTCAAAGTGCGGTTAATTTGGCATCTTTGAATGTCTTAATCATTATAGAGGCTTCTCAATAATTGAAACTAACACAGGGACATTTTCCATGACCAATCAGCCAGCAGACCCACACGCACAAGCTCTCTTTAACGACCCCAAAAGCCCCGACCGCTTGGACACAGGCGCACAACACCCATTGTGAGTAAAAGCATCTCACCGAAAGTTCAGCCGGCCGGCTGTTGAACGCCTGCGCCCCAGCACCCTGAGACCCTCAATGGAGCAAAATGCCAAAAATGTGGTATATTTTGTTGTTGATGTGTGGGTCTGGCTCAGCTTCCCTCCGGACAGGTCGCGGAGCATGGCAGAATTGGTGATGGAAAAAAATTCTCAAATGAAAGTAGAAGTACAGTGCATCGATAAGATTGACTGGGATTGTAGTCATGGTGTTTACTGATGCATTCATATGCTAAATTTATATGACTTAGTTTAAATGCAAGACCTCAAAATTGCACACATAGTATTTTCATGACCCACACTCTCATTCAGAACAAACAGATTCAGTCTGCTCAGCTCAAACTGATGACAAACCAGATAGCACTTCATGGACAAATACGACTAAACACATTCTCCACATAGGCCATCGAAGATTCAAACATATCAAGTTGGGCCGGGGAGGACGACACAGGGACGCGATCAGGAACACCAAAAATACATAATTTGATCTGGGAAAACATACACCACACAATCTGTACACTGACGAGATTACAGGGGAATGTGAGCAGGAGAGACCGAGAGACTGCCGCCTGCCTGAGAAGGTCAGCCTTGGACCTGGAACGTAGACGGGCCGGGGGAGGGAGCAAGGACGACCGATTCAACCTACATGACCCTTGACATAGAAAACCTAGAAAATGTGAGGCTGGGCTGAGATCAGCGCGCCATTTTTCGATTGGACTCGTCTGAGTACGGTTTCTCGTCAGATTAAGAAAAAGCCGCCCAGATACTATTTCCTTAACTCCAGAAATCAAAGAAACTAAAATATCGGAACTCTAATCAGTTGTTGTTGAGTCTTTATTTGACCCTTTTCTTTTTGAGTACAAAAAACGAACACGCATTGGAGTAAGTTTGGCTTTTAAGATTCATTTACTAAATGTTTCTCATTTTCTCGGTGGCTCAACTCCAACAGTGGATATAAACATACACTTCATCTGTCAGCATAGTTTTGAAACCTGATGACCTGACAAACTTAATTTATATTAAAACATTTAAAAACCGGAATAAGTAAAATATTAAATAATCAGTTCATATTTTAAACTGAGAAAAACACGGAGTTTACCCCCGCTAATGGTTATTCTTTGGCATTTAATTTCTGCACTGATTTCATTTGGCATAAACAAATGTTCAGCAAACCGGCAAGTAAAAGGCAATAATTAAAAATAAAACGGCAATAACCTTGAACGATTTCCCCAAACAACTTAATGTTGTGATGCATATTTCTAACGATAGAAAGTCGTTCTTTACAAAGCAAATGAGAGTAAAACGTGTACAAACCTGCTTCGTTCTCTTCTTTTATTCCACAAAGTTCCATTTTGCACTTGGGTGTCATTCCTGCACTCATTTTCAAACGTCAATCTCAACAAATCCGCACTTAGTCTCTGCTTGGCGATAACTCGTGTGCTTCTCTTTGTTCGACGAGATGAAAGAAAGATGGCATCGTTTTTCAAAGTCGCACTGAAAGGATTTCCTGTTCGTCACGAAGGCGGAAAAACAGGACACACCCCGCTGTGACATGATTGGCTGCTGGCTTTGTGGAGCACTGTCACCAACTCACCAACAGATGTCACCATTTACGATGCAAATCATTGTTATCTTCTTCGAAACATTGGAAAAACGTCCGATTTGAACCGTCTGCACGTGAACAAACATTTTAGTTCCCAAATATGAACTTGAGAGATGTATTGAATTTTACTTTTGTTGCTGGTTTTGTTTATACATCTGACACTATGTTGTTGGTTGGATAGTATTCCAAATGTATTTCCCTATTATTAACAGTTGACATGATAAATTGATACTTTATGTCAACATATTTGCAACTTTGCAGGGTTTTTCAACAGGTTGCGATGTGGTTGCGAATTTTAAATGAAAATATGTCACTCTTTTATGACTTAACTGTTATTGTGTTCGAAAATGATTTAGGTATTTCTTTAAGTACTTTAATATTTCATTATTCGTTTCAGTATTCATTAAACTACAATAATTCACTATTAATTTCAAGATTCATTGAACTGCTTTAGGATTAATTGAGTATTCAATGTTTAATCGTTACAGTATTTACTTTTTAAATTTTTGTTTCACCATTTTGTTCAATCTTAATCTTATGGAAAATTATTTAGCAAGCACCAACACAAGGTTTTTAAAGATAAAGATAAAGATGTCCTTCAATAGTCCCACAATGGGTAAATTTGCAGTGTTACAGCAGCAAAGGTATAGATCACACAGAGGCGGCGGCGTAATGTAGCCGTTAATGTATGACATTAGAAGCAGACATTCAGAAAAAGCAAACCTATGCGAATATACACAGTATATACGTAAACACACAAATCCCCATGTGTATATACACACTTACATCCCACAACATTTACAAGTGTAAGGAAACACTCCGAATGTCTGTCTATGGTACAGAGGGAAAATTAAGTGCTGCAATGATAAAAAATACTGCTGTCATAACCCGTGTCGGTCATGTCAGTGTTTTTGTTATTATTTTCTTCACCTTCCTGCCAAGTGCTCATTCTGTTTATTTAGTCAGCTGAGTGGGGCGTTCCTTCCAGCACTCGTTCCCCACCAGCCACGCACCTGTTCCCCGTTACCCTCACACACCTGATGCCCATCTGCTCCCCTAATTACTGGACTATTTGAACACCTCACTCCGACAACTCATTGGCGGTGCATTGCTCCGTTACGGACCGTCACGATCGGTCTCTGATCTCACTATAATATTTCTCAAAATTATATTTCTTATTAATTTAGCTTAGTTAAGGGATATTTTATTGACAATCTAACATCAGAACACTCAGACAGAAATATAATGGTGGTTGGGGGGCGCGAATCTTTTTCTTCTTGGTAGGGGTGGGTGTGAAATAATTGAGGAGCACTGCGAGTATATGCAGACATTATATTCATACAATCTTGCAGCCCGAGTGAACCACAGCATTGTTGCAAGTTCGGGAGGAGAAACGTAAACGTCCCACTGCTGGAGCAGCAGCGGCTTCTCGAGCCAAAGGCGGAAGTGACGTAGGAACTGCCTCGCCAATGTGGCTTCAATTTATTTATTTTGTTAATTTTTTCATCGACCGAATTAAAATATTATATAAAATATATATTAAAACAGAACAGCCAGGGGTAAAACAAACACAGAGGCAAAGAAATATATTTGAAAAATACGTGTTTAAAGCATGACGTCATGAGGAAGCGCGCATCTTCGACCTCGTCCACGTCCACCGACCCGTCCACACCGAAATAAAAACAACCACCGCTAAATTTTTCTGATTTAGTGTGGAACCGACTGTAATTTTCTCACAGGATGTCCAGTGCTACTCTAAAGGACGTCGACATAATTCATTAAGTCTTTGTGTCCCGATAACCTCATCTTCGCGCGTTGATGCTTTTCGGCGCAGTTAGCTTAGCTTGTTAGCTAGCTAGCCGCTAACGAAAAGAGGCACATGACTCATCGCCAAGCAGAGATCAAGTGTGGATTTTTTGGAATTATCATTTCAAAATGTGTGCAAGAACGACACCCAAGTACAAAGAGGAACTTTGTGGAATAAAAGAAGAGAACGACCAACATCTTCAACTGCTGGGCGAAGTTTGCAACCAGCTTCGTGTTGTGCTACACAAAGCAGGTTTGTACACGTTTTACTCTCATTTGCTTTGTAAAGAACGACTTTCTATCGTTCGAAATATGCATCACAACATTAAGTTATTTGGGGAAATGCGTTCAAGGTTATTGCCGTTTTATTTTTATTTTTTGCTTTTAACTTGCCGGTCTGCTGAACATTTGTTGATGCCAAATTAAATCAGTGCAGGAAATAAATGCCAAAGAAAAACCATTAGTGGGGGGGTAAACTCCATGTTTTTTTCCAGTATAAAATTTTAACTGATTATTTAACATTTGACATATGACAATGTCAAAGTGTTCATGTTTTTCCATTCTTTATGAGTTTGCATTTACAATTTGCTTTGCTGTGCTTCAATAAAACGCCGCACAGGAGCGGGAAAGCTTTTCTCTTTGCCGGACTGCTCCTAGCAAGTGACAAAGACAATCTTGGCTGGGTGATTCATTTATCAAGGCTTGTCTCGTTTTTGACAAAAACTCTGACATATCTTGTTCAAGCAATTCCTTATGGAATGATTCAACCTGACTCTAAAAACTGTGCACACTGCGGCAAAAAGATCAATGGCGGTTTATGAATTTTAGTGGCTATAACACAATGGATTAAGTTTTTGAAAAAATCAAGTAGAATAGAATAGAATAGAAATCCCTTTATTGTCATTGTACTCAAGTGTGCAACGAGATTAGAGTACGTATTGGTCTTATTTATTTATGAAATTTTTACTGGCTCGGTCAATGAACTTCGGGTGGTCCTGCACAGTTTTGTGCACATGTGCGTAGTTTCACCTCATCCAAACATTTAAAATACTTTGAATGCATCCATCCAGGGTTGCACGGATCTCATCAGTGAACAAGCGCATGCTGCAAGGAATGCATCTCCATCTTTGGCTTACTATGGGCTTAAAAAGGGAGAACGTCACAACCCCCTTTTCCACCAACAAGTCCAGGAACATTTAGTTCCTGGTCATAAAGTTCCTGTGGCCCAGGTGGTTTGCATCTCCCCCGCAACTCAAAGTTCTTGATAATTTATGCAAATGGAAATTATGATGTATCAGAGGGAGGTCTTGTGTTACTTTGTTACTCATTACTGACACCCTATGGCTGTTAAGCATCATTGCAGTTACAAAATAATTCAGTGAACTCATAATATTTTGGTGTATCTTCGTCTAATTTTAATACATATTGGATAACTTTAAAATACACCTTATTCATATATGTCAGAGTGAAAGTGTTGTTGCTTAATTTATGCGTAGGGATTTTGATTCTTCACACGTAATTTTGTTTTCAAATTTATTTAGAAACAGAAATTTTATAAAAAAAATTAAAAAGGGGAATGTTGGAATGTACTAGAAACAATATAAGACAAAGTCGCCGCATGAGGTTTGACTTGACCAAACCAAATTTGTCTTTTTGTGTCCTGCAGACGTCTGTGAAAACGATCTCCGTTCTGTGAAAGAGCAGCCAGACTTGACTCACATCAAAAAGGAGTAGGAGGAGGAGGAGATTAACAAGTCACCAGTGAACGTTGTCCCTACAAAGAGTGAAGATGAAAACAAGGATGAGAGTGAGGACAAGAGAGGGGCGGAGCCTCCAAGCAGCAGTTCAAGTCATCACGTGACAACAGAAGGTGACGAAGACCACTGGGGGCCATCACAAGCACATAATGAGGACACATTATCAGACGCTCATGACGATGATGATGATGATGATGATGATGGGCAAGCCAAAGGTGAAAGGGCATGTCACACTGACTCATTAACTTTGTGTTTAAAAGGGCACAAAAAACACACAGTGGTGAAAAACCTTTTTCTTGCTCAGTTCATGGTAAAAGCTCTCAAAACGCAACGTTAACAAGCCACACAAGAACACACAGTGGTGAAAAACATTTTTCCTGCTCAGTTTGTGGAAAATGCTTCTCGGAAAAGACATATTTAACAGAACACACAAGAACACACAGTGGTGAAAAACATTTTTCTTGCTCAGTTTGTGGCAAGAGTTTCTCTCATAAGATAAGTTTAACAAAACACACAACAACACACAGTGGTGAAAAACCTTTTTCCTGCTCAATTTGTGGAAAAAGCTTCTCTCAAAATTCAAGTTTAACAATCCACAAAAGAACACACAGTGGTGAAAACCCCTTTTCCTGTTCAGTTTGCGGAAAAGGTTTCTCTCAAAAGTCTCATTTAGTAAGGCACATGAGAACACACAGTGGTGAAAAATCTTTTTCATGCTTAGTTTGTGGAAAATGTTTGAAGCTTAAAAAAAGACAAAAAAAAACTGAAGGAACTGACTCTTTGTGGAAAGATGGTGTTGGAGTTCAGTCACCATGGAAATGAGAAGTAGTTTCGTAAATCAACCTTTAAAAGCCAAACTTACTCCAATGCGTGTTAGTTTTTTTGTACTCAAGAAGAAAAGGGTCAAATAAAGACTCAACAACAACTGATTAGAGTTCCGATATTTAGTTTCTTCAATTTCTGGAGTTCAGGAAATAGTACAAAGACAGATATCTGGGCAGCTTTTTCTTAATCTCACGAGAAAACTGCACTCGGGCGAGCACAGTCGAAAAATGCGCGCCATCTTTCAGCCCAGCTTAAGTTTTTAGAGGAGTTTTTTATGTCAAGGGTAATGTAGGTTGAATCGGTTGTCCTCGCTCCCTCCCACGGCACGGGTCCACGTCCAAGGGAAGGTCCTCCCCAGGTTAGTCATCGTCTGGATAAGTTGATTCCCGTCTGGTCCCCAAGACTGGCACGCCAAGGCTGGCCTTCCCTGGCGGGCAGTCTCTCCGTCTCTCTCCCCGCTGGCATTCCTCTGTAATCTTGTCGGAGTGCATGTGTGTGTGAATGTGCAGGTGCATGTGTACGTGTATGTGTAAGTGTGTATGTGCGTGTGCTCCGATCTCCAATTGTTCTGTCTTTCGGAATGTGTTTTTTGCGATAGCGTCTGTGTGAGTCCTCCAGTGCCCAAGTTGGTATGTTTGCATCTCTACAGCCAATGTGGAGAATGAGCGTCGTATTAGACCATGAAGTGCTGTGAATGCAAGTCATGGAATAGCTATGTGCGCAAATCTATTCTCACTACTGAGAATTTCAATAAAGTTCACACATTTCAACTAAGTACTATAAATTTAGCATATGAGAAAAATATAATAAATCAGAAAACATCAGGACTACAATCCCAGTCATTCTTGTGACCCGTGCTTCTAGTTTCATTGGATACATATTCAGTAAATATGCTCCTGCTAACTTTAATTATCGACATACTGTCCCGTATGTGTTCAAAATAATGCCAGTAATCGTAATACAATCCTACAATGTAAATTTTGATTTTGAATAAAATATGATATATTGAATTTTGCAGTTTTTTTATTGACATTAAGCCAATGTGATCCGTGCCAGAAGAACCATTGTGTCTGAGTGATGATTTTTTTTGTGTTTACATCAAACATGAAAATAAAATTAATGGCCTTTGTGTGGAACAACATTTGTCCGCGTTATGCTTTTCAGTTGTCTTTTTAATTGTACCTAATGGAAAAGGTGTGAGAAGAAACAGTGCTTATGAAATCGGTGCCTTCCACAATCATCAATAAAATCACTTGTTCCACTTGCTCAACCGGCCTTCATTACGCTGTGAAAAGGTGAAAAACTGAACTAGAAGTTGAACTAGAAAAAGAACCAGAAAGAGAAACACAAATCGTCTCGGTTTCTCTCAAAGGTTTTGGAATGTCAGGAGTTGGCAATCTGATGTCACCACGGAGATGATCCCCATCACGCAGTTCGTTGCTGCGGCTGTCTGAATTGGAAAGGTGAATTACCGTAGTTTAATGAATACTGAAAGCAATAAGGAAATATTTAAGTAATTAAATAAACACTGAAATAATTTTTAACACTCTAACATTTCAATAAAATAGTGAAAAATTTAAAATTCGCAACCATATACAGACCGACTGGTTAGCACGATGGCCTCACAGTGAGAGACAGCATCGGGCTCGGGTTCGATCCCGGCTCCGGCCATCTTGTGTGGAGTTTGCATGTCCTCCCCGTGCTTGCGCGGGTTTCCTCCGGGTACTCCGGTTTCCTCCCACATTCCAAAAACATGCATTGTAGGCCGATTGAACACTCTAAATTGCCCCTAGGTATGAGTCTGAGCACGGATGGTTGTTCGTGTCTGTGTGCCCTGCAATTGGCTGGCAACCAGTTCAGGGTGTCCCCCGCCAACTGCCCGAAAATAGCTGGGATAGGCTCCAGCACCCCCCGCGACCCGAGTGAGGAGAAGCGGTATAGATAATGGATGGATGGATACAGAGTTAATTAAATTCATAATAAAAATAGAATTATTTACTAAATATTGGACAAATTGAAGGGTCCAAATTTTGAAAGATAAAAAATAATAAATGAATTTTTAAGTATGAATTAATTCAATAAATAATTAAAATAATTCCACACATATTTAAATTGACAAATATTCAAGATTGAAATAAAAAGTATTTAAAAATATTAATAGAATTTTTACATTTTGAAATTTTTTAATACATATTGGAGTAATACAGAAGCAAGCTAAAATAATTACATGAAAATCGATTTAATACTGAAAGAGGTAAAAAAACGTGAAAGAAAAAAAAACTTAAATATTGAAGTGAGTATACAATTAAATGAATAAACAACACCTCATGGAAAATATAATGTATCAACATTTGTCAAACCACAATGTGAAATTTTGATCTGAAAGATTTCTTTCTTGCATATTCTTAAAGAATCTTCATTATTGTTTTTCTTTTACTTTTTTAGTGACTTAACAGCTCAATCCATGTGAAATGTCCCCTTGTGAGAAAGAAAACATCACATGCAAAAAATAAAGAGCAACCTATTGTTTTTTCGGACAATCAAGGCACTGTCGAAAAAGCCTGTAAAAAGGCAAAGGTGCAAACTTGACAAAGTATCACTTTATCACATCAACTGTTAATAATGGGAAAATAGATTTGGGATTGTCACTGATGGTGTAGTGGTACATTCGCCTGATTTGTGTGCGGGTATCGTGGGTTCGGTTCTCACTCAGTGACAGTGTCTATGTCTGCCTTGTTCCTGGCTGGCGACCAGTTCAGGGAGTTGTGCGCCCTTCGCCCATAGACAGCTGGGATATGCTCCCGTGATCCTTTGCAGCAGGGGCGGGAATAATTTTTGATTGGCGGGCCACAATGAGTTCTAAAATTTGACAGACGGGCCGGACCAGGAGCAGATGGATAAAGTGTTTTGGTGCCCTCACGTCATCTGAGAAAAAAAAATACATTTAATTTTAAATGAAAGTGGAAAAAAAGCATTAAAACAGTATATGTCTTTGAAAAACCACAGTATTTAGAAAATAAAACATGAACAAGGTTTATTCATTTAATTTTTTTAAAGTTCGGCAGGCCGGATTAAAACATTGAACAGGCTGCATGTGGCCCCCGGACCGTGGTTTGCCCACCCCTGCTTTCCAGGATAATCGGTAAGAAATACTGTCCAACCGACAACATGGTGGCAGATGTGTTAACAAAATCAGAAATGTTTGTTAATGTTAATAAAAAATTTTTTTTAACGTATTCGTAAATATGTATCATGTCACTGATGGTGTAGTGGTACACTCGCCTGAGTTGTGTGCAGGCAGCGTGGGTTCAGTTCCCTCTCAGTGACGGTGTCTATGTCTGCCCTGAGACTGGCTGGCGAGCAGTTCAGGGTTTGGTGCGCCTTTCGCCCGAAGTCAGCTGGGAAAGGCCCCAGCACCCTCCCGCGACCCTGCACAGGATAAGCAGTGAGGATAATGACATGACGTGACAAATATTTGTCCTCTCATCAATATTTGCACAACAGAGTATTGAGTTTCTAGATCATCACTATAATAGTTCTCAAAATTATATTTGTTATCAATTTAGGTTAGTTCAGAGATATTTTATTGACAATCTAACATCAATATACAAAGACAGAAAAAAATGGTGGTGGGGGGCGCGAATCTTTTTCTTCTTGGGAGGGGCGGGCGTGAAATAATTGAGAGCAACTGCGAGTATATGCAGACATTATATTCACACAATCTTGCAACCCGAGTGAACCACAGCATTGTTGCAAGTTCGGTCGGAGAAACGTAAACGTCCCACTGCTGGAGCAGCGGCGGCTTCTCGGGGCAAAGGCAGGAAGTGACGTAAGAGCAGACTCGCCAATGTGGCGTTAATTTAGTTATTTTGTAAGATTTTTTTATCAACTGAATCAAAATATTATATAAAATATATATTAAAATAGAACAGCCATGGGTAAAAACAAACACAGAGGCAAAGAAATATATTTGAAAAATACGTGCTTAAAGCATGACGTCATTAGCAAGCGCGCAGCTTCCGAAGGACCTCGACCACATCCACCGACCCGTCTACACCGAAATAAAAACAGCCACCGCTATATTCTTCTGATTTAGTGTGGAACTGACTGTAATTTTCTCATCGGATGTCCAGTGCTACTCTAAAGGACTACGACATAATTCATTAAGTCTTTGTGTCCCGATAATCTCATCTTCGCGCGTTGATGCTTTTCGGCGTAGTTAGCTTAGCTAGTTAGCTAGCTAGCCGCTAACGAAAAGAGGCACATGACTCATCGCCAAGCAGAGATCAAGTGTGGATTTTTTGGAATTATCATTTGAAAATGTGTGCAAAAACGACACCCAAGTACGAAGAGGAACTTTGTGGAATAAAAGAAGAGAACGAGCAACATCTTCAACTGCTGGGCGAAGGTTGCAAGCAGCCTCGTGTTGTGCCACTCAAAGCAGGTTCGTACCCGTTTTACTCTCATTTGCTTTGTATAGAACGACTTTCTATCGTTAGAAATATGCATCACAACATTAAGTTGTTTGGGGAAATCGTTCACGGTTATTGCCATTTTATTTTTAAATGTTGCCTTTTACTTGTCGGTTTGCTGAACAATTGTTTATGCCAAACGAAGTCAGTGCAGAAAATAAATGCCAAAGAATAACCAATAGTGGGGGGTGAACTCCATGTTTTTCCCAGTATAAAATTTTAACTCGTTTAACATTTTACATTTTCTGGGTTTTATATCTTGTTCAAGCAAGTCCTGACGGAAGGAATTCTGCTCGACTCTAAAAAATGTGCACACTGCGGCGAAAACATCAATGGCGGATGATCAATTTTAGTGGATAAAACACAAAATATTAAGTTATTTTTTTTAAAATCAAGTACGTATTGGCTTTATTTATTTATTTATTAACTTTGTACTGGCTTCGTCGGGTGAGAGTCAATGAACCTCGGGTGGCCCTGCACTGTTTTGTGCACATGTGCGTAGTTTCACCCCATCCAAACATTTAAAATACATTGAATGCATCCATCCAGGGTTACACGGTTCTCATCAGTGAACAAGTGCATGCTGCAAGGAATGCATCTGCATCTTTGGCTTACTATGGGCTTAAAAAGGGAGAACATCACAACCCCCTTTTCTACCAACAAGTCCAGGAACATTTAGTTCCTGGTCATAAAGTTCCTGTGGCTCAGGTGGTTTGCATCTCCCCCGCAACTCATAGTTCTTGATAATTTATGCAAATGACAATGATGACGGAACAATGGGAGGTGTTGTTACTTTGTTATTCATTACTGACACCCTATCGCTGTTAAGCATCATTGCAGTTACAAAATAATTCAGGGAACTCTTATAATATTATGGTGTATCTTAGTCTAATTTGAATATGTATTGGATAACTTTAATATAAACAGTCATTATTCAAATATGTCAACATGAAAGTCAGAGTGAAAGTGTTATTGCTTAATGCTTATGTGTAGGGATTTTGTCTCTTCAAACATAGTTTTGTTTTAAATATGATTTAGAAACAGAAATTTTATTTTAAAAAAGGAAAAAGGGGAATGTCGGAATGTACGAGCAGGATAAATGTCATTTTGGGTAAAAAAAACAAAAAACAAACGTAAATCATGCAATAAATAGCCACTCTGATTCCAGGGCCCCTTTAATTCTTTTAGGGATCCAGATTATAATGGAAGCAAAAAGTACCCACGATGAAACTATCTCTAAATGCAAAATGAAATAATTGTAAACATATTTCACTTGAAGGATTCCTATTTTATCGATGTCATTTTGTTGCGATGGCCCCCATCAAGATGTTCGGGTCCCACAACAGGTGTTCCATCAGACGCACACAATAACCTGTGTGTGCTAACTTCAGCTCGCTTCCAGAAACGTCTGTGACTATGTCAGGAATTAAATCGGGCATCAGCCGCAACGTGCTTCCTTTTTAAATGCTCGTTTATCACTGTTGTGCGGCTAACGGGAGGCTTACATCGTAGGACGTAATTTTGTGAAGTGTCCCCATGGTCCGGTCCAAGTTGGGGTCGCACGCATTGCTCCGTGTGCGGCAGGCACAAGTCAAGGTAGCACGGTAAAAACAATATAAGTCGAAGTTGCCCCCTGAGATTTGACTTGACCAAACCAAATGGGTATTTGTCTTTTTGTTTCATGCAGACGTCTGTGAAAACAATCTCCGTTCTGTGAAAGAGGAGCCAGACTGGACTCACATCAAAAAGGAGGAGGAGGAGGAGGAGATCAACAAGTCACCACTCAACTTTGTCCCTATAAAGACTGAAGATGAAAACAAGGATGAGAGTGAGGACAACAGAGGGGCGGAGCCTACAAGCAGCAGTTCAAGTCATCACGTGAAAACAGAAGGTGATAAAGACCACTGGGGGCCATCACAAGCACATAATGAGGACACATTATCAGACGCTCATGACAATGATGATGATAATGGGCAAGCTAAAGGTGAAAGGGCATGTCACACTGACTCATTCACTTCAAAGCTGTCTTTAAAAGGGCACAGAAAAACACACAGTGGTGAAAAACCTTTTTCTTGTTCAGTTTGTGGGAAATGCTCCTCTCGAAAGTTTGATTTAACAATCCACACAAGAATGCACAGTGGAGAAAAACCTTTTTCCTGCTCGGTTTGTGGAAAATGCTTCTCTCAAAAGGGAACTTTAACAGAACACACAAGAACACACACTGGAGAAAAACCTTTTTCCTGCTCGGTTTGTGGCAAGAGTTTCTCTCAAAAGTCGCATTTAACAAACCACACAAGAACACACACTGGAGAAAAACCTTTTTCCTGCTCAGTTTGTGGCAAAAGCTTTTCTCTAAAGTTCAGATTAACAGAGCATGCAAGAACACACACTGAAGAACCTCTTTCTTGCTCATTTTGTGGTAAAATCTTCTCCCATAAGTCACATTTAACAAGACACACAAGAACTCACAGTGGAGAAAAACCTTTTTCCTGCTCAGTTTGTGGAAAATGCTTCTCTGTCAAGTCAACGTTAACAAGCCACACAAAAACACACAGTGGAGATAAGCCATTCAGTTGCAGCGTTTGTGCTAAAAAATTTGCCACTAAACGAAATGCTGAGAGACACGATTGTGATGGAGAGAATATAGGGCTGGGCAATATGACCTAAAATCAATATCGCAATAAAATGTGCAATTTTACCTCGATAACGATGAATCACAATAAATTTCCGCCCGTGGACCAAAATCAAAATAAATGCAGGAAATACATAATAACTGTTTTCTTTATTGACCAAGTGGTACACATTACTTTCAATGGAAAATAAAAGTACAAAAATCATGTGTAGAAGCCTTCCAAATATCTTACTTTGCATGACTTGAACAATGTCACAAAGAACAGGAGAAAAAGGTTACTTCTCGCAAAATCTTCTCTGCAAATAGATTGTGCCAAGATGCTGTAATGCCATGTGCCAAGGCGCTAGTCGCCTGTCAACAAAATGCTAAATAAAATGAAAAAAAATGTCAATGGAATGCCAATGCCAAATAAACAAGTGTACTTCATCAGGAAAATGCGCCGTCTCGAGTACTCCGTGCGCGGTCGCCACTTGTCGTCAATGTGTCATGCACAGTCGGGGTCAAACAGGGGTCCATGTCGCGTCTCGACCACAAGTCGGATGTGGATGCAAAACGCTTGACATGTCTCCGCTCCCGTCCCGATGTTGTCCATATCGGGAAGTACGGTTTGCAACAAATATTTTCGGACCTCTTGTCGACTACTTTTATGAGGCGTTTAAATCTTGTGCGCACTGTCGCTCGAGGAGCTACATCTTTAGCAATGTGCTAGGCCAGTGTTTTTCAACCTTTTTTGAGCCAAAGCACATTTTTTTCATTGAAAAAATCCCGCGGCACACTACCAGCTGAAAATGTGAAAAAAAGTGTTTTTTTAACATTGAAAAATGACCTATTAAAAGTCTTGAATATGAATCAAATAAACAAAGAATAAAGTATCGTAAAATCTTTCACATTTATACTCAGTGTGAAACCTGTGCCTGTTTGGATGAACACAGAGCTGATATATTGGCAGGAATCAAAGTATTAATTCCTCTGCCACGAGTGAGACTTTTTTTTTATTTAGCCACAAGTTCAGCGACGTGGTAGCTAGCTTTAAGGGCCCTCTCGCTTACCTTTGCGGTTTTTCTCATGAAAGTTGCTTGTTTCTCCGTGTGTTCACTCAGGCGAACAAAATACGCCACATTTTTGTTTTGAAGTCAAGGGCGTTTCGTTTGGAGATGGCGTTTAAGCGTGCTTGGGACCAGAGCGCCGTTGGAGAGCTTTTCACCACATACCAAGCACAACGGAGTCGGTGTCGTTGCATCTCCGGTAAAAGTAAATCCAAATGAAAGATAGCTTTCACTGTATTGCCTCACGGCAGAAACTTTGCAGGTCGTCTTTGCTTTTTTTTTTTTACCTCCACTCATACTAGGGCTTTCATCTAGGTCTGGGTTTTGTCCAGGGTCCAGTTCAGAGTCAGCATTTTTTTCCTCTTCAAAAACATATCCATTACTTTCACCGTCGTTCTGTTATCCACTTTTTTTATTCTGCTATCCACTTCTCGCTTGTCTCCAAGCACAAGGCAATTCACTACCTGCTGCCGCCGCCTACTGGTTTGGAAGAGTACTACATTTTACTACTCAACTCTGCAGGCGCTAGACCGCACAGGTACACAAATTGAATCATTTCCCACGGCACACCTGACAATATCTCACGGCACACTGGTGTGCCGCGGCACAGTGGTTGAAAAACACTGTGCTAGGCTATCGCGTCCACCTCTTAGACGTTCTCTCGTATGGTGTCGCCTCCGTTATGGGCTGTTGTCACTTGTCGAACCTTGCTTCTCACTTTGAACTTTTAGCACAAGCTCCAAGTAAACAGCATGATTGTGTTGTGGGTGGTGAAAAAGAAAAGATTGGGCGCGCTGTTTCAGGTGCTTACGACGCACTTTGTAGTTCATGTTCTTTTGCTCAAACATCGTCTATATGGAACCCAAAACATTTCCAAACGACAGATGTCGAATTTCTTTTCGGGACAAGCACAACTGGAACAACTTCAACTAACGTTACTTCGTCTTCAGCCGTGTCAGCTGCTTCTAGATTTGAATCGACAGCTACGACCGCGTCGTCAGTTTTCTTTCTTGTTCAGCTGGGTGGAGTCACGTGACTACAGCCGCTCAAGCCGTCTTACAGGGGCATGAACAAAGCTGCAGACTAAAAGGACTTCTTTTTTTTTAAACACCGAATTAACCGACATGGGCAAAATGATTTTATTAAATTTCGATCACGGTAAATTTTCGGTTTATTGCCCAGCCCTACGAGAATAGCAGCGATCCTTGAAGCTTAAAAAAAGACAAAAAAAAAACCTGAAGGAACCGACTCTTCGTGGTAAGATGTAAATGTGATTTAGAAAATATGATATATTGAATTTTCAAAGCTCTTTTATTGACACAAGGCCAATGGCTGCCAGGATGGCCGAGTGGTCTAAGGCGCCGCGTTCAGGACCCAGTCTCCCCAGGAGGCCTGGGTTCGAATCTTATGTTGGCTGCCAGGATGGCCGAGTGGTCTAAGGCGCCGCGTTCAGGACCCAGTCGCCCCAGGAGGCCTGGGTTCGAATCTTGCTGCCAGGATGGCCGAGTGGTCTAAGGCGCCGCGTTCAGGACCCAGTCTCCCCAGGAGGCTTGGGTTCGAATCTCGAATTGGCTGCCAGGATGGCCGAGTGGTCTCAGGCGCCGCGTTCCGGACCCAGTCTCCCCAGGAGGCCTGGGTTCGAATCTCGTGGCTGCCAGGATGGCCGAGTGGTCTAAGGCGCCGCGTTCAGAACCCAGTCTCCCCAGGAGGCCTGGGTTCAAATCTCGAATTTCCCCATTGTGGGACTAATAAAGGCATTATTATTATTATTATTATTATGTGATCAGTGCATTGTGTCTGAGTGATGATGATTTTTTTTTGTGTTTACATCAAACATTTAAATGAAATTAATTGCCTTTGCCTGGAACAACATTTTTTAACGTTATGCTTTTCAGTTGTCTTTTAAATCGTACCTAATGGAAAAGGTGTGAGAAGAAACTGTGCTTATGAAATTGCTGCCTTCCACAATCATCAATAAAATCACTTGTTCCACTTGCTCAACTGGCCTTCGTTACGCTGTGTGAAAAGGTGAAAAACTGAACTAGAAGTTGAACTATAAAAAGAACCAGAAAGAGAAACGCAAATAGTCTCAGTTTCTCTCAATGGCTTTAGTATGTCGGGAGTTGGCAACTTGATGGCGACTGGAGTCAACGCTGGTTGTCACCACGGACGAGATGATTCGCATCACGCTGTTCGTTGCTGCTGCTGTCTTAATTGAACACTGGAGGTCACCTGCCAGCGTCCCTGAATTTCACCGGCGGATATTCAGCTATCCCACGTCTGACCCCAGATTGTTGTGGAATTTTCAGCAGTTAGGGAAGATCAATGAGATAGTCTGGAAAATAAATTGTCTTTTGGGTCAGTCTGCAGAGTAATCTCAGTGGGAGAAGTGCGTGGGAAGATACTGATGCACACAGGAAGATGAAGATTTATTTGACAGTAACTGTGTAATCTTAAAACAAAAAGATATTTTTTCTGCGTTGAGCCTACTTATCAGTCAAGGTCGTGTTGTTTTGGCTTCACAAAGAATCCTCTCGTACAAGAAGCGAAAGGCACTTTCTTCAAAAGCAGGTGGCCACAATAAATAACAAAAACCTTACTTGCTAAATAATTTTCCATAATATTAAGATTGAACAAAATAGTGACACAAATATTGAAAAAGTAAATACAGTCACGAGTAAACATTGAATACTAAATTATTACTAAAACAGTTCAATGAATCTTGAAATAAATAATGAATCACCGTAGTTTAATGAATACTGAAACGAATAATGGAATATTTAAGTTAGTTAAGTTATAAACACTGAAATCATTTTTTAAGACTCTAACATTTAGAGAATAAAACAGTGATGTATTTTAATTTAAAATTCGCAACCACGTCGCTGGCGAAAAACCCTGTAAAAAGGTCAATATGTTGACATAAAGTTTCACTTTATCATGTCAACTGTTAATAATAGAGAATACATTTGGAATACTCTCCAACCAACAACATGGTGTCAGATGTGAAAACAAAACCAGCAGCAAAAGTAAAATTCAATACATCTCTCAAGTTCATATTTGGGAACTAAAATGTTTGGTCATGTCCATCCGGTTCAAATCGTACGCTTTCCAATGTTTAGAAGAAGATAACAATGATTTGCATCGCAAATGGCGACATCTGTCGGTGAGTTGGTGACAGTGCGCCACACAGCCAGCAGCCAATCATATCACAGCGGGGTGTGTCCTGTTCTTCCGCTTTCGTGCCGAACAGACTGCGGTTTTCTCGAAGGAAAAAAAACGACGCCATCTTTCATTCGTCTCGTCGAACAAAGAGAAGCACGCGAGTTATCGCCAAGCAGAGATCAAGTGCGGATTTGTTGAGATTGGCGTTTGAAAATGTGTGAAAGAACGACACCCAAGTACAAAGAGGAACTTTGTGGAATAAAAGAAGAGAACGAGCAACATCTTCAACTGCTGGGCGAAGATTGCAACCAGCCTCGTGTTGTGCCACTCAAAGCAGGTTTGTACACGTTTTACTCTCATTTGCTTTGTAAAGAACGACTTTCTATCGTTAGAAATATGCATCACAACATTAAGTTGTTTGGGGAAATGAGTTCAAGGTTATTGTCGTTTTATTTTTAAATATTGCCTTTTACTTGCCGGTTTGCTGAACATTTGTTTATGCCAAATGAAATCAGTGCAGAAAATAAATGCCAAAGAAAAAACAATAGTGGGGGGTGAACTCCACGTTTTTTTCCCAGTTTAAAATTTGAACTGATTATTTAACATTTTACATATTCCAGTTTTTATATGTTGTGAAAGAAATTAAGTTTGTCATGTCATCATGTTTCAAAACTACACTGATCACTCAAAATATGTTTCCAAGGCCAAGGGTCAACATGACTATGAATGAATTCCAACAACTGATTAATCAAATAATTGGTAACAATTAAATTATAAACTATTTTTGTAAAGGACAAACAAACAATCATTAGTTGCGGCCCCAACATTATACATATGAACAACATGTGTCAAACCATGCATGTATAATTATGTGACTTAATTCAAAACAAAACTTGGAATTTCTTGAGTTTATATAAGCATATTTATTTGACAAGAAAATATTTTTTGTTATGAACAGTGAGGGTGAAGGTAAGACGTGGCAAAGTTAAATACATTGAAAGGACATGTTCATTCATAATCGATGTTTGTCTCAAAAATTAACTCACCTAATATCCGTTCATCTAACACCAACCAAACATCCATTCTATGCTTGTGGACGTTTTTATTAAATTCTGTTAAAAATAATTATAATTTTGTCACCATTTAAATAGAGAAATCTAAGATCATAAAAGAATGAATGCATGTTCCGTGGAATGTGATTTGTCAACACGGAAACGCCCTGAGTGATGAAAACGTTAACATATGGTTCAGGAACAGGTCTGTTTGACGGCCAAAGTCTGACTATGGTAAACAATTGATAATTAGACCTCAATGAAGTGATTGTGCAGTTGAAAAAGTTCATATATTGACTGTGCAAAGCTAAAGTGAGAAACTAGGATTAACTATTTGGCAAACACGAGAACGTATTCAGTCTCGAGGAAGACTGAATACAGTAAAATTGCAATAAGAAGAACAATAAACCAGCCCAGAGTGTTACAATGTCCTGGAAACAAAAGTTTGGGATTGCCCCTGAGGGTGAAATTCCTCTCTGAACTCCTCCTTTTTGCCCCCGGCAGCAACTCATGAAACAGGGAAACTGATAAGAGATACAATTTTGTTGAAACAGAACATGCAAGGTTAAAGGTCATGCAAAACGAAAAAAAAAAAAACACCTAATGTTCCATACTTCAGTTTGGGGACGGATGTACAAGGGTAATTCAATTAATGAAACGACATTTTGAGATGGAAATGACAGGAATGTCATGAATTATCATTTTATGAGGGGACTTTTGAGATACAGTGAACCCTCGGTTATCGCGGTTAATGGGGACCGAGACCACCCGCGAAAACTGAAAATCCGCAAAGTAGCGGCGCACTTTCAAAAATGCTTAAAAAAAAAGTGCGAAGTAGCGGCGCACCTTAAAAAATGCTTAAAAAAAATAAATATATATATATATATATATATATATATATATACGGGTAGAGAGAGAGAGTGAAATTCATGTTATAACAAAAAAACAAAACAAATTATTATTAAAACGTATTTTTTATTCCCCAGCCATTATTTTTGTATTTATTCAATTACTTCTTTTTGTATTTATTTAATTACTTCGACTTTTACCTGCTGGTACGCCGTCCGGTGTGCCCTGTGAAATGAAAGGTGGCATTCTTCATTTATTTATTTATTCATTTATTCATTCATAACTGACAGCCTCGCGCTCCGCTCATGCCCGGGCGGAAGTTGTTCCTCTTCGGCTTAACTGCCACGCACGCCAGCCGGTCTCCTCCGGAGCTCTCGCACGGTCCCGAGCGAAGCGAAATGTCGCCGCGCTCGTGCCCGGGTGGAAGGTGCTCCTCTTCGGCTTACTGTGACGCGAGCATACCCTCCTCCTCCGGAGCTTCCATTCGGTTAAACTTAGGGGCCGCTTGGCACCGCGCGAGTGCCCGGGCGGAAGGTGCTCCTCGATGGCTTAACTGCCGCACACCGGCCGGAGCTCTGGTACGGTCCGAACCGCGCGAAACGTCGCCCCAAATCGTGCCCGGGGGAACGTGCTCTTCTTCGTCCACTCTCTTCTTCGTCCATTTTCTTCTTCGTCCACTCTCCTCTTCGGCGCACGCCGGCCGTCTAACCGCTCCAGCGCCCCCTCGTGCCGCTCGGCGAAACTACAATGCCCCCGAATATTTTTTAGACCCGCGAAGCACTGAAGCGCGAAGTAGCGAGGGTTCACTGTACAGTAAATTGATATAAATTAAATTTGAAATTTTTAGTCTGCGCATAATCCACTTCAAAGAATACTGACTCATTGGTTGAGGAAAACGGGGTTATACAGTGAACCCCCGCTACTTCGCGGTTCACCTTTCGCGGGTTCAGTGCTTTGCGGGTCTAAAAAATATTCGGGGGCATTGTAGTTTCGCCGAGCGGCACAAGGGGGCGCTGAAGCGGTTAGACGGCCGGCGTGCGCCGAAGAGGAGAGTGGACGAAGAAGAGAGTGGCCGAAGAAGAGCAGGTTCCCCCGGACACGATTGGTGGCGACGGACACGATCGGGGGCGACGTTTCGGACCGTACCCGAGCTGCGGCCGGCGTGCGTGGCAGTTAAGCCGAAGAGAAACAACTTCCGCCCGGGCACTCGCGCGGCGACATTTTGCTTCGTTCGGGGCCGTGCGTGAGCTCCGAAGGAGACCGGCCGGCGTGCGTGGTAGTTAAGCCGAATAGGAGCACCTTCCCCGGGCACCGGCGGAGCGCGAGGCTGTCAGTTATGAATGAATAAATAAATAAATGAAGAATGCCACCTTTCATTTCACTGTCATGATCCGTGCCTGTCATGCCGCGTGTGTTTTTGTTTTTTCAGCTGTGTGGGCGTTCTTCCAGCGATCGTCTCGTCAGCTGCTGCGAGACGCGCTGATTACACTGACTATATTGTGATTATAAATATCTTTGTATCACCACCTTTTTTCCCGGGTCTGCGTTTGGAGAGTCCTGTTCAATCCTCCAGTCCTGCTGGAGGATCATAACATTCACAGGGCACACCGGACGGCGTACCAGTCGAAGTAATTAAATAAATACAAAAAGAAGTAATTGAATAAATACAAAAATAATGGCTGGGGAATAAAAAAATAATAAGTTTTAATCATAATTAGTTTTTTTGTTATAACATGAATTTCACTCTCTCTCTCTACCCATATATATATATATATATATATATATATATATTTTTTTTTTTTTTTAAAGCATTTTTGAAGGTGTGCCGCTACTTTGCACCTATATATATATATATATATATATATATATATATAGGTGCGAAGTATATATATATATATATACACGTTTTTTTTTTGTTTTTTTTTCCTTCTTTTTTTCTTTTTGACGGTGCGACGCTACTTTGCGGATTTTCAGTTTTCGCGGGTGGTCTCGGTCCCCATTAACCGCGATAACCGGGGGTTCACTGTATTAGTTCAGTGGTTCTCAATTATTTCCTGTCACGCCTCCCCCCTACCAAGAAGAAAATAAATTCGCGCCCCCCCCACCACAATTTTGTACTCATGTACATGTTCTTTGTATATTAATGTTAGATTGTCAATAAAATATCCCTTAACAAAGATAAATTGATTAAAAAATATATCATTTTGAGAACGACTACTGTGAGGATCTCGAAACTCAGCACTCTGTGGTGCGAATATTGATGGGATGATAAATATTTACTATACGTTTTTGTTTAGTTTTTTTTTACTTTATTAACATGAACAAACCAAACAGTTATTAATACATACATAATATAGAAAAGACAAAAAGAGCCAGGGGGATTTCAAACAAAAATTCTGTATAAATAACATAAAGCAACAGTTTTAATTTGTTGACTACACATTTTTTTTTATGTTTACAATCTGTTTGACGTCAAACCGCTTCGTTGTGATGACGTCAGCCATTTCCGTGTTCCAGCCTGAGAGCGTCTGCTAAAGTGCTCACGTAGCCATCGTCTTATTTTGTTTGGATACGTAATGGTTGCAATACAACATTTCTGTTCATAGCTGCTGGCTCTCCGCCCGAACGCGGTTTGAGTCAGACTTCTTTTCAAAGTCGAGCGTCCATCGAAGCAATTCATTTTAGCGATTAGCGCGCTTAGCGCCTCCTTGCTCGCTCTGCTGCTGCGCAAGATAGCTTAGCATTTAAAGAGCGGCGAAAGAAATCACTTCCGGGTCAACGAGCGACGGGGTGACGCTTTTTTTTGTTAATCAGTACTGCGTGAACTCGGGGCACAAACAGCTTTGACGAGCTCAAACTCGCGTTGTCTGAGATCGCCTTTTTTGGTCCCAAAACCATGTAAATCATGTTCCCCAGGGTCCCACGCGCCCCCCTCAGCATCGCACCGCGCCTCCCCAGGGGGGCGCGCCCGACTATTTGAGAATCACTGTATTAGTTAGTTAAAAAAAGAATAGCTTAATTATAGTTGACGTGTTCATGGGGATTGAATATGAATCATAAACAGAAGACAAAACCAATTGGCATTGGCATTTGTAAAATATGATGAGGGATTAAGTTGGTGAGCTCTTATGGGAGACGGGGCGAGACGCGAATGGATTGAAGCTTCCGCCAGTGACCCGTCCAATAGTGTCACCACCACACAGCTGTGCCGGGTGGCCGTCCTCGAGGGCGTGCGCCTCCCAGTTACTGACATCAAGCGAAACAGTCCGTCAATGAGAAACTGCTAATCAGTATGAGTAGAACCCCCGTTTCTGCATCGATGAAAGAAAATATTGTATTAGATGGAGAAAAAGAATTGTTACACTTGCGGGTTCAGGGGGCCAAGAGTGCTAATTCACCGGGAAAGGAAAAAAGAATATGGGGGGAAAAAAATGTAATAAAACGGGGCGGAAGCAGCTCATGCAGCAGCCGACACATGCAGCTCCCATTGCGTCTGCTCTTTCCATTTCCGCTGCTCCTGGGCCAGGTTCTGGTGACGCAGCGCCACAGCAGGCTTGTTGTCCGCACCTGCCGGTCAACAAGGTCACGTAACAGAAGTAGGGTGGTTATAGACATGGGTTGTGAGTGGGACGTGCTCTTGCTGTGGGGTCACTGGGTGATGAGCGGTCCAAACCGAGCCACTTCCTGAAATGTGCCATCCTGTGGACCAGCGCCATGCCAGTCACAAAGAGGTCCACTAGCACGGGGGCGCCATCGCTACCCCCTCCTCCGACAACGCTTCGATGGCTTCCAAACGCACAGTTGATGCCTCAACCCGATTGGGACCACATTCCACGATAGGGGTGCCCGCGGAGCCTCAGCATTCAAGGACCGGCAGGTCTTGGCATTCCGGTGACGATTGATGGACAACAGTTTTTGATGGTGGAACAAGATATTCCACGCTTTGCAAGCTCCTTCTGCATATCCCAATGAGCAACAACACTGTCACGTTTGTGGGACTCTTGAGATTGGCCGAGTCACTGCCGTGGACCGAACCCGCACCTGTGAAACAAACACTGGAATTCGAGTGGGACTGAATTTCCAGAAGGGACTGAATTTGACTGTGCACATCCGGCGGGGGAAGCATATGTTGTCCTCCGTTCCAGCAGATTAGGCAGCTCTGAGACCAGGGTGGTGTTTCAGCACCCATTACGAATTCCTCTGTTATGGAACATTTTCCGAATTTCTCGGCACTATGGTAGACAGTGAATGGTTCACTCTGAAGCGAAAGCTCTGTTTGCGTCTCTGCCAGAGGGGTTGTGGACCCCGGGGTCTGACTGATGTTGTGCTCTGCTCCACAGCTTCTCCAATTTGTTTTTGCTATATCTGCAAAAGTTTTTATATTATTGTGAAAGAAATTGAGTTTGTCATGTCATCATGTTTCAAAACTATGCTTACGGGTTAATAGAAGGTCACAAAAACATGGACCTCTTAAACAGGAAAACGTGAGTTCAGTGGTAACAGAGTTGTGTCTATGCTGGCAGTTGAGCAGGAAGCCACAAAAACAGATGCACGCCTTGAACCGTGTTTGACAGAAAACCGTTTAGCTCGCATTTAATAACAGAAGTGTGACCCAAACATGTCTTGCAAGCTGAAACCGTTCGAACAACAGGAAGCGTGTGGACGGGTGTGATGAAGTCAAAGTGTTCATGTTTTTCCATTCTTTATGAGTTTGCATATTCAAATTGCTTTGCTGTGCTTCAATAAAACACCGCACAGGAGCGGTAAAGCTTTTCTCTTTGGCGGACTGCTCCTCGCAAGTGACAAAGACAATCTTGGCTGGGTGATTCATTTGTGCAGGCTTGTCTCGTTTTTGGCAAAAACTATGACATATCTTGTTCAAGCAATTCCTTATGGAAGGAATTCTGCCTGACTCTAAAAAATGTGCACACTGCGGCAAAAAGATCAATGGAGGTTGATGAATTTTCGTGGATAAAACACAAAGGATTAAGTTTTTTAATAAATCAAGTACGTATTGGTCTTATTTATGAAATTTTTACTGGCTCGGTCAATGAACCTCCGGTGGCTCTGCACTGTTTTGTGCACGTGTGCATAGTTTCACCCCATCCAAGCAATTAAAATACATTGAATGCATCCATCCAGGGTTGCACGGATCTCATCAGTGAACAAGCGCATGCTGCAAGGAATGCAGCTGCATCTTTGGCTTACTATGGGCTTAAAAAGGCTGAAAGTCACAACCCCCTTTTCTACCTACAAGTCCAGGAACATTTAGTTCCTGGTAAAGTTCCTGTGGCCCAGGTGGTTTGCATCTCCCCCGCAACTTATAGTTCCTGGTAATTTTTGCAAATGACAATGATGACGGAACAATGGGAGGTGTTGTGTTACTTTGTTACTCATTACTGACACCCTATGGCTGTTAAGCATCATTGCAGTTCCAAAATAATTCAGTGAACTCTTAAAATATTATGGTGTATCTTAGTCGAATTTGAATACATATTGGATAACTTTAAAATATACAGTCATTATTCAAATATGTCAACACAAAAGTCAGAGTGAAAGTGTTGTTGCTTAATGCTGATGTGTAAGAACTTTTACTCTTCAAACGTAATCTTGTTTTAAAATTTATTTAGAAACAGAAATTTTATAAAAATAAAAAGAGTAATGTCAGAACGTACTAGCAGGATAAATGTCATTTTGGGTAAAAAAACAAAAAACAAACGTAAATCATGCAATAAATAGCCACTCTGATTCCAGGGCCCCTTTAATTCTTTTAGGGATGCAGGTTATCATGAAAGCAAAAAGTACCCACGATGAAACTATCTATAAATGCAAAAAGAAATACTTGAAAACGTATTTCGCTTGAAGGATTCCTATTTTATCAATGACATTAGGTTGCGATGGCCCCCAGTGGCCCCCATCAATATGTTAGGGTCCCACCACAGGTGTTCCATCAGACGCACACAATAGCCTGTGTGTGCTAACTTCAGCTCGCTTCCAGAAACGTCTGTGACTATGTCAGGAATGAAATTGAGCATCAGCCGCAACGTGCTTCCTTTTTAAATGCTCGTTTATCACAGCTGTGCTGCCAAAGGGAGGTTTACATCGAAGGACGTAATTTATTGAAATGCCCCCATGGTTTGGTCCAAGTCGGGGTCGCACGCATTGTTCCGTGTGCGGCAGGCACCAGTCAAGGTAGTACGGTAGAAACAATATAAGACAAAGTCGACGCACAAGGTTTGACTTGAACAAACCAAATTTGTCTTTTTGTGTCCGACAGACGTCAGTGAAAACAATCTCTGTTCTGTGAAAGAGGAGCCAGACTTGACTCACATCAAAAAGGAGGAGGAGGAGGAGGAGATCAACAAGTCACCACTGAACGTTGTCCATATAAAGACTGAAAATGAAAACAAGGATGAGAGTGAGGACAACAGAGGGGCGGAGCCTCCAAGCAGCAGCTCAAGTCATCACGTGACAACAGAAGGTGATGAAGACCACTGGGGGCCATCACAAGCACATAATGAGGACACATTAGACGCTCATGACGATGGTGATACTAATGATGATGATAATGGGCAAGCTAAAGGTGAAAGGGTATGTCACACTGACTCATTCACTTCAAAGCTGTCTTTAAAACCGCACACGAGAACACACAGTGGAGAAAAAACATTTTCTTTCTCGGTTTGTGGCAAAAGCTTCTCTCGAAAGTTTCATTTAACAATCCACACAAGAACACACAGTGGAGAAACATCTTTTTCCTGCTCAGTTTGTGGCAAAAGCTTTTCTTTTAAGTCAAATTTAAAAACACATACACGATTACACACTGGAGAAAAACCTTTTTCATGCTCAGTTTGTGGAAAATGCTTCCCTCGAAAGGCAAATTTAGTAAGGCACACAAGAACGCACAGTGGAGAAAAAACTTTTTCCTGCTCAGTTTGTGGAAAATGCTTCTCTGGAAAGGCAAATTTAACACAACATACAAGAACACACAGTGGAGAAAAACCTTTTTCCTGCTCAGTTTGTGGCAAGAGTTTCTATCGAAAGGCAAATTTAACACAACATACAAGAACACACAGTGGAGAAAAACCTTTTTCCTGCTCAGTTTGTGGCAAGAGTTTCTATCGAAAGGCAAATTTAACACAACATACAAGAACACACAGTGGTGAAAAACCTTTTTCCTGCTCAGTTTGTGGCAAGAGTTTCTATCGAAAGGCAAATTTAACACAACATACAAGAACACACAGTGGTGAAAAATCTTTTTCCTGCTCTGTTTGTGGAAAATGCTTCTCTCAAAAGGCAGGTTTAACATATCACACAAGAAAGCACAGTGGAGAAAAACCTTTTTCATGCTCAGTTTGTGGCAAGAGTTACTCTGACAAGTCTAATTTAACAAGCCACACAAGAACACACAGTGGTGAAAAACCTTTTTCTTGCTCTGTTTGTGGAAAATGCTTCTCTCAAAAGGCAGGTTTAACATATCACGCAAGAAAGCACAGTGGAGAAAAACCTTTTTCATGCTCGGTTTGTGGCAAAAGTTTCTCTGACAAGTCTATTTTAACAAGGCACACAAGAACACACAGTGGTGAAAAACCTTTTTCTTGCTCGGTTTGTGGCAAAAGCTTCCTGCATAAGTCGCATTTAACAATCCACAAAAGATCACACACTGGAGAAAAACCTTTTTCCTGCTCAGTTTGTGCCAAGAGTTTCTCTCAAAAGTGGCATTTACGACGCCACACAAGAACACACAGTGGAGAAAAAACTTTTTCCTACTCAGTTTGTGCCAAGAGGTTCTCTCGAAAGTCGTATTTACAAAGCCACACAAGAACACACAGTGGAGACAAGCCATTCAGTTGCAGCGTTCGTTCTAAAAAAAATTGTCACTAAACAGGGAGCTGAGAGACACGATTGTGCTGGCGAGAATTGCAGCGATCCTTGAAGATTAAAAAAAGACAAAAAAAATGAAAGAACCGACTCTTTGTGGTAAGATGTAAATGTGATTTTCAATAAAATATGATGAAATTGAATTTTGCAAAGCTCTTTTATTGAGATCAGTGCCAGAAGAACCACTGTCTGAGTGGTGATGATTTTTTTGTGTGTTTACTTCAATCATGTAAATAAAATTTATTGCTTTTGCCTGGTACAACATTTTTTAACATTATGCTTTTCAGTTGTCTTTTTAATCGCATTTAATGGAAAAGGTGTGAGAAGAAACAGTGCTTATGAAATCGGTGCCTTCCACAATCATCAATAAAATCACTTGTTCCACTTGCTCAACTCGCCTTCATTACGCTGTGAAAAGGTGAAAAACAGAACTCGAAGTTGAACTATAAAAAGAACAAGAAAGAGAAACGCAAATAGTCTCAGTTTCTCGCAAAAGTTTTGGAATGTCAGGAGTTGGCAACTTGATGGCGACTGGAGTCAGCGCTGGTTTTCTCGCTGTGTTTGGCTGGCTCGTATATGTATGGTCCATTGAACAAAACTCAAACTCTTCAAATATCCCCTCACATACATTTAATATTTCACTTTCTGAATAAATTTCTGACTGGCTAAATACACTTTCTAGGTTGAGCTCTATCAAGCGTTTGGGGTTTGTTGCTAAGCAGAATCTCACTTCAGAAAAACTATAATGTAAAAAATACTTAGGTATTAAATTAATTCAATAACCCGACCCCGGATGAGCGGCTGTCAGGTTTAAAAGGTCCTGACGCCTTCATTAGACTGAATTAAATGCTGAGAACCAGAGGAATAACCAGGGAAGGTTTTGTCTTTTCTCCATCGCGATGGGAGGAGAAGCCAGGAGGTGAAGTAGGCGTCTTGCCAGTTCAATCTCCCGCACTCTCACTGACTCCTTCGCCCATCCCTCTGGACTTTATTCAGAGAAAAACGAAACCTATGGAAAGTGAAACTTAAAACAAGCGTGTGGGTGTGCGCATGTGTGCTGAAGCAATGATGTGCGTGTCTGTGATTGTGTGTGTAATTATCATTGATACAAATAGTGTATAAAAAACATGATTAAAAATACACAAACTATTTACATACTCTCACATTTCCCCCCTGTTTGTCGGATTTAAATCATGTCCATACGGCTTTAAGATGAGTCATCAGGAAATAAAACATATAAAAATACATTTCAATGTGCCTAGTGAAAAATAACAAAACTGTCTCCACGCAGAGCTTGTCTCTGGGGGACTCGATGCAGGCCCCTTGCCTCGCTGTAGGAGGAGACAGCCGTCTTTACCTCCCGGATCTTCGTGTGTGGGGCTTGGGCGACAAGTCCATATTCATTTTACGTTTCAGTGTCCAGTTCGAGTTCGTCATTGTCCAGTTCGAGTTTGTCATACTCAACATCAATCAGATTGTAATGTTATTTTTGGGCAACAAACATGCAATCAATCATCATTTTTGTCATAAAAATAATGCAACAAAAACAGACTACACACAACAAAAAATGAAAACCATAATTATCCCGATATATATTGTGTCTTTCAAATTCTTCATAGTGGTCATAACATCAATAATTGTTTCATTTTTAAAACTTTAAATGCAATTATGTTCTTCAATCAAGGTTCAAATTTCTTTATGTACGTCATTAATTTCCAAACCATATCTAATCTTTTTATTCTGTGGCTTCAACATTCGTATCTGTGGCTGGTGGTGTGGTTCTGATGTGCGTGTGGTCCGAGATTGTGACTCGGGGAGGGATTCGCGTTGCTAGGCCTTTAGCTGGAAACCGGTGAAGCTTGTACTGCAACTGGTGGATCCAGCTGCCACGCCCCGCGACCTTTGCAGCGTCGGGGTCACCGCCATCATCTGGCGAGGGCCATCTCAGCATTCACTTCCCCCCAACGGAGTCGTTTCAACACCTTGAAGAAGAGTTGGTCTTCCACACGGACGTGAATTCTCTGTGAATCAGAAAAACACTTGACCAGTATTTGCGTCTTTTGCATCTTTTTCGGTCAAACATGTTTTTTGTTGGTGGTTCTGATGAACCTGAGAGTCTATAGGGGATAGTGTCCTTCCTTCGGCTGGCATTGTCCTCATTGCTGTGATTGAAACACAGTCTGGCCATTGTCTCCTTTTTTTTTTTTTTTTTTTCATTAGTGCGTTCCACAAGTCCTGCAGACTGTATGCACAGTGACGCTTTGAGTCCATTTTTAACAACTGTCCCACTTGTTACAACATCATTCACAAAATGCATCATTTTCACTTCAAATCACTTCTTGAAATTCCAAATGTCAGGATAATTTGATTACACAACACTTTTCCCAATCGTTTTTAGCATCAGCATGTGTTGTTGGAAACAGCTTGATCCATTTTGAAAACATATCAATCATAGTCAAACAATATTGCAACCCAAACAAATAACAGTGTCCAAAAAACATTTTTTTTTTGTTGTTGAAAAGTCTGTATGTGGGAACAATTTCATATCATACTTCCCCCTGTTGACACACGACTATCTGCTCGTGTGTCACTCAATGTTTGCATCATTGTCCACCCAATATGCATGTTCAATTAGTGGTGCCTTTTTCCCTGGCCTGAGATCAACTTGTCAAGTTGATTTACTGTGTGTGTGTGTGTGGGGGTGGGTGTGTGTGTGTGTGTGTGTGTGTGTGTGCTTTCATGAAACCTCTTGTGCTTTGTTGACTCTGGGGTTATGGCTTGGCTCCAGCCTTTATTCAATCGTAATCGTGTCATTTTCTGTTCAGAAATTTTTTTTATTTACAAATACTTACTTAGACGTGTTTTATGCGCAACTTTTCTTTTATCTTTTGTGATTTTTAAAGCACCCGTTCGCCCAAAATCAACAGAACACAAGAACATTTTATCTTGACTGTGAGTTCACATTGTAACCATACAGCTCATACAAGATGGGAAACTCCAAATTTTAATTAGCTCACAACCGCCTACGCTCTTCCTGCTTATCCTAACAATTTCTCTCTTTTACAAGTTATCTGTTGGTATCGCACTACTAATACTCCCATCGCATAAAAGTCAGCGTGATTTCTTCCTACAACCTTGGTTCTCAGACACTTTCTTATCAGTCTGGAAGGTGCACCTGGTCTTCAAGTCCTACACGTCTTAACTCCTCCAGTCGGGAGGAAAATATGTCAAAAAGTCAAGTCATGGGTTTGGTGAAAATTTGGACGGCTCCACAGTCGTGTGGCGCCTTCTAAATGGTGCGTGGAAAAAGAATGGCGCTGGGCTTAAATGCATCGCACCTTATTAATGTAATGTTACAATTAAATCGCCGTGCAATGTGAATGTCGTGTGATGGAATGTCATTTTTTCATTCCTTAAAGCAGCAGTGAAAGCTCTTGATCACACTCTTAAGTGGTTCTCTGCCACGAAATCCAAATTGTTGTGACTAATATGCAAATGGATTCACTTTCCTGTGTTTCTGCAGCAACACAAGTCCATGAAGCCATTTTTTTGCAGTCACTGTTTGCCCAAATGGCTTATATTAATAATTTGGTAGTGCATTAAGATGCTTTGTAAATCCAATCTTGCAGTGTATCTCCACAAGTTCCAACATACACAACCCATTTTATGGCCATGATACTATTGTTTTAAACTCACCCTAAACCTGTTGGGCTCTTTCTCTGCCGCATAAATTACAGCCCTGAGAGACTTTGGGCTCCAACTTTATCTATGAAAGGTCAGGGACTTAATGGAGGTCATGAAAGTCCCAAGGAAGGTGTTTACACAAAAGTGGTCTGGCAAAGATTTATTACTATTTTTCTTCACTGACAATGCGTCCTTTTAAAGTTTTGACTCTTGTGTAAATTCGCCCTTGCTTATTAATTCTGATATTAAAGTCCAATTGTCAGTGTATCACGGCCTAATAAGCAAAACGCATGTTGATGTAGAAGTCCTTCTACACACACTTTTTATGTTAGTTTTTTTTCTTTCGCCATGTGATCCTCTGTTGCTTCTCTCTTCGTCCTGAAAAGTTATTGTTTATCACAAGACTCTCTGCTTCCTTCTTTTTTTTAAATGTTTTCTCTTTTTCTTCCTTCTGCTCAACACGTTCAAGCTTTTTGTGCATAATTTAGAATCTTCTTTTCCATTTTACAAGTTGGCCAATTTAAATTAGGTTGTTTTATCTGAAAAGCCTGTAATTCTCTTTTTCGTTTTTCACATAATCACAAATTTCTTATCACAAAATGAGCATGTTAATTCTACTTCAAAGTGGACAAGTACACATCAATGTTATTTGCAATTTCTAATTTCTTCTCTGCTTTAATGAAAATTAAAGCCCTTGCCAAATTTTTCCTGTATCATTTATATTTCTGCATTTCATTGCATCTCTGGCCTACTTTAATATAAACATCATCAACTGGAATATGAAATCTAAAATATTTATTTCTTCAATTCACCAAAAAGCAAAATCTAATTTCTATCCTCCTTCTCTCACTGAACTCTCTCTCTTCCTCCTCCTCACTTGGGACCTCTTTACAAAGCTGTTTCTCCTACACGCCTCAGGATTTACAACCACCCCCTCCTGCTTGCCTTCAATCAAAAGGCCTCTCTTCCTAATTTCCAAATTCACTGCAGCTTTTCCACAACCACTCAAACCTACCAATGTCTCGAATCAAAATTTAAAAAATCAAGAAACACCGATGTTTTTGCAAAAATTCCTCTCACTTTCAAAAGCTTCATCCAATTGTTAAAATTTCATAACACCTACTTCTCCCTTTCTGAAGGAGACGCAAGTATACAATTAAATAAAAACCATCATCAAAATGATATATCTTGTCTATTGAATCATGTAAGTATAAATTGTCTCATCACTAAACTTTTTCTGTAAATTAATCACATCCCCACAACTTGGGCTCTCATTATTCTGTAAAAATAAAACTAATTTCAATTCATGCAACCAACTCAGTGGCCTTCTGGGTCCCTCAACCACACAGGTTCTAATTCTGTTACTCTGTTCCATTTTTCCACTTGCAAATCTGACTATGGGCTTTCTCACTTGCCCTATCATTTGAAATTGATTTATTATAAGCAATCCTATCTGCACCAATGTCACATAAAAAAGGGTAATTGGTGTCCCATTACCAATACGGTTATTTCAGCTCAATCATTTAATCAAAAGCCAATATCTTTTGTAAATTTAGGAGAACCTCTTCATTTAAAAACTTAGTCATGCTGAAGGCTGCTTCTTCTCAAGGCAATTTCTTGCTATCTGGCCTTCTTTTAGTGTGGTCTTCCTGTGTGGTTGACGGCAGTTTCTGGCAAAGTGTCCTGATCTGCCACAATTGTAACAAATATCATCTCCGGTGGGAAGGCGTCCTTGTCTCAGCCTCTTCCACCTTGATAAAAGACTTTCTGACCTTTATTCTGATAAAAAGTGTCTATAGACCTCTGTTTCTTTTTATTTTCTATCTTCTCAGCATGGAGGGCGTGATTTACATACTCCTCCAGGGTACCTGTTGGCAGGCATATGTAATGTTTATTCACCCACTTATGAATTTCCTCTCTTGATCCTGCATGTGAAGCATTCTTCAACTGCTGTTGAAATGCCCCATCCACATCACCATCTTCCTGCAGCCTGCTGTGGTTTTAAAACACAGCTGTCATTCTCACTTTGTATTGCCCAAATGTCTCATCTTTTCTGTTTCTTGTCACCCTCTTCTCTTTTTAAGGCTACCCTCATCCAATATTCTGTTTCCTCAAAGCCATTTGTCTTCATCTTTTTGGGGTCTTTCTTTGTCTTTGCTATGATTGATTTCTGCAATGCGGCTATTTTTCGTGTTTTTAACTGACCATTAAAGCCATGCTCAGCTATCCATTTGTCTAAATACTGAATTTTATCAGGATCCTGTTTTTTGATGAACTTTCTTATCTTCACTCATCTTTTTAAACCATCCTAGGCATCTGGGTTACATTTTTTATTTTTCAGAAAACGCACATCAGGCTATTTCTCTCTTTTCTTTTTAGCCTATCCCGTTGTATAAGTTATTTTATTTAATTTCAAATTTAAATGAATTTATCTCCTCAAATCATCTTCTTTATTAACTTCTTTTGTAAATTTGGGAATTATTTTTCTCAATAAGATCTCGTCACTCATAAGTAGCCTTTTGTTGGTTACTAATCCTTGATTCCATTTTATCTCTACTTCATCAATCCTTTTAGCATAATTCCAACCACTTTTATCACTCTCCCTGATATTTAGACACACAGACAGACACACAGACATATACACGGGCCCACAAAACGACACACACAGTTCTCAACACTGAACAACTACAAACAACAATAACATGTTAGTATAACAGCAACACAATCCATCTTTATCTTTTGCCCATAATAAGTCCTTTAATTCAACTAATATCTCTCATAATTATGTATGTGCAGCCCTATAGGGCCAATGCAGCCTCTGCCACAAATGCACACTGCCACTTATACACGCAGCACATTGAGGTGAGCGCTTTATTGGTTTATCTGTATTTTTTGGGGGGTTTCTCAGGATACAGGGGGCAGTTGCAACCCCCCTCCCCCTTCTTTACCTTCTTAAGATGCCCTTTATTAGTCCCACAATGGGGAAATTCGAGATTCGAACCCAGGCCTCCTGGGGAGACTGGGTCCTGAACGCGGCGCCCTAGACCACTCGGCCATCCTGGCAGCCAACAACTTTCTCTGTCATTCTCAAATACTGGTCCTGTTTATTACCCTTACTGCAGTACATGGGATAAAATACCAAATGGTATTTGTAATCCCCAATCACACCATTCATTCATTTTGCAAACAGTTTTTTCGCAAACATCCACAAGCAAAAACGATCATTCCACATCTGACGTTGTGTGTGTGGGTTTTTTTTTTTTTTTCTTCAGCTTCTCTGCAAATTCTTCTCTCACTACCCTGAAACCTGATCCTTCAGGCTTGCCCCAGCCAGACCTCTTCTTTTGCTGTTGTCTGTTCAGCTACTTCTCCAAACCCACACACACACACACGCACGCACGCACGCACGCACACACATTCTCACTGACTCAAACTTGTTCCTTTGTTCACACACACACAGCTGCACAGCCCCCAAAACACTTCAAATAAAAACCACCGAAAATAATGCCTTATTATTCCCTGAATTTCAATGTGAAATTGTGAGTAAGACCTTCTCCTGATTGCCACTCTTTTCCATTGTCGACACCGGAGGGAACCTTTTAATTTTCGCGGAAACTTTGTCTCCCTTCTCTAGGCGGATCAATCTCTAAAATTTGCTCAGTTTATGGCCAAATTCGCTACCATCGACGCCGAGGAACAAATCAATTTGTTCACCGTGCTATCCGTGTCTAAAATGTGCTCAGTTTCAACGAGTTATGGTCAATTCGCTACCGATGAGTTATGGCCTAATTCGCTACCGATTATTTTTACATAACTCCTTGGACTAGCACGATGCAGTTTTTGTTACCGTACTGACTAAACGGTCGAGGCCCGGCCTCTGCGCGCGCTGTCTTACCCACATAAATCACCCCTTACGAATTGTGTTAATATTTTAAAATTTAAAATGGTGGCACAAAATAATTTGAAAAACAATACCTGATTTCCTCTGGATCAGCCTTGTCCTATTGGCAACCGGCATCCGGGCGGTGCGCCGTCGCAGGAACTTGGAGGCCTCGCTTTCTCAATGTTGAAGCGCTGACGTCAGATTCGATGGCGTCCAAAAGATCCAACGACGACGCCCGTCCGAGTGCGGCTGCCCGCATTCTCCACCAAATAAATGTCAGGTTTAAAACGGCCCTGACGCCTTTTTTACACTGGGAATTATTTAAATAATGATGGCTGAATGTCCAAAGTCAATCAAGCAAAGTTTTATTTTCCAATTTGCGAGTTGGTGAGAGAGAGAGAGCCGGAGGCCGAACAGGCCTGTTCGGCCTCCCACACTCACTTCATCTGACCCCCTCCTCTGACTCTCCTCCGGACATAAAGAGACAAAGAGGGGGGCTGTCTTCTGGAATTCTAGCAGGCCGGCAGGAAACAACCAATCACAACAGTCAGTTTAAAACTTCAGCTCGAAGATTCAGAAACTTGAAACCGAATGTGTGTGTGTGTGTGTGTTCAAGCTGTGCTCATGTGTGCTAAATGAGTGTCTGTGTGTATACAGTTATTAGTGATACAAATAGTGAATGAAACATGATTATGAATACACAAAATTGGTGACATATCCTAACATTTCCCCAGTTCATAACTGTTGCAGGATAAACCTGAGTGTGTCAGTGCTGTTTTGCCAATTTTCGCCTGAGCAGGGACTCATTTGGAGCATGGATGGAACCTTTCTTCCAGGACCCATGACATGGATGGGGCACAATGAGGAGTCCTGATCTTCCTCTCGTGACTTGAAGTGGGGCATCATACCGGTTGCAATGTCCACTACATCATCCATTACGTGGGGGTTTGCAGGGATGGTTGGGGCAATAGATGGCTGCCATGTCACTACAAAAAATGGGATAGATTTATTAACCATTCATTACATTGTATATGAATCTATTTTTCCATCTTCTCATATTTTGCCATGTTTGTGTGTCTGTGCTCTTTGATGATTCAGTTAAAGATTATTTTGTGCCAAAGGTGTGGTGCACCTCCAGGGTGTGGAAAAAGATGGCCCGGAATCTCACCTTCATCATTCCAAAGGCACGCTCAATAATAGAGCGTGCCTTGGAATGATGAATGTTGAAGCGCCGGGCCCCCACGCCCTGCACCGGCCGCTTGTAAGGAGTGATGAGGGGGAGTGGTCGCTGGAGGCACGGATACCCTCCATCTGCCAAGATGAAGTGCCCTGGAGGAGGATACAGCCCTCTTTGGTAAAGAGGGTTGTGCCGGAGGACCCTGGAGTCGTGGACTGATCCAGGCCAACCCAAGAATATGTCCAGAAAGCGACCCTGATGGTCACACACAGCTTGCATGATTATGCTGCTGAAAAGCTTGCGGTTCTTGTAGTCATGACCATCAGGGCCACTTGGAGGCTTGATTCGGACATGACAACCATCTATTGCTCCAGCAGCTCTTGCAAATGCATGGTGCCTCGCCAGCCCTGCAAATGCCTGGGTCACTGCCTGAAGGTCTCCTGCAGTGTTGGGGAAGTGGATGACTCTGTGGCGAAGAGCCACCACTTCCCCAGTGACCCGGTGGATGATGTAGTGGACGGTGGACCGCGGCATCCCAAATGCTCGTGCCACCACCCAATGATGCCCCACTCGTCAGCCAGAAGAGAAAGACAAGGACCTCTATCTCGACACCCCATCCATGTCGTCGGTCTTGGTCCAGGAGGTTCAGCAACACTCTGAAAGAGTCCCTGCTCAGGCGAAAGTCTGTTTGGAGATCCTCTCCATTGAAAAAACGATCCAACACTGGCACACCCAGGTTTATCCTGCAGTATGGACTTCTTGGCTGTTAATGTTTTGAATAAAAAAAAAAAAAACATGAACGCATTAATTATTGTACTTGTTTCGTTTGCTTGCATCATTCCTACAGTATCACCAACTTAATTTTAATAACTCTGGCCCTAAACTCTCTAGTGGTATTCTGGTGTTTTGCCATATGTAAAAGTATGTGTTTGGTTACAAACTAATCACGGGGACAATAAAGCCGTCACAAGTATCTAAATTCATAAAAACTCTTTCAGAATGTATATAATTATATCATTTCCATTCAATATTCGTTCTATTATGAAGCTAACACATGTACTACTGAGGTTGTACTACTGATGTTTTTAGCTCATCTGTAACAATCACGTTATAACCCTATTGACCTGTCAATGTTGGTAATAGTGTGAAAATGCTGATAGACGTATTTGGAACTTACTTCATTCCTTCGATAAAGGACAACTCTGCGATGGGAAAGCGTGATCCTCCTCTCCTCAAGAACAAAATGGAAATAAACTAAAAAGTGAAATAAAATGAAGAAAAGTTCGGGTTCCATCGTTTAAAATTAAATAATACAAATGTTTTGCTAAGCCGATGCCTTCGGTCTGGCGCTCGTCGCAGATTATCCATTGATTATCCAAGCCGTTCATAAATCCACCACAAATACGTATCACCTGTGTCGAACAGAGGAGCAAAGTACATGGGGGCGTAACGTAAATGTTGCGCCAAGCGGCCTTGGCTCCATGGAAACGAAGACCAATTCCAAGGCCGGATTCGAAGGTCGCACGTGACAGCGTGAATTTGGACACCACGCGCGGTCGTGTCGCGCCGAAAGTGACGTCATGCGGCCGAAAAAGCAGCCTTCGGAGGTCGCAGCCTGTTAATTTGGACACGGCCATATTCTTGCTTTTTTTAAACCACAATGGCCGAAGGAGGGAAAAGTGTGGATTTAATTTCAGATCCACTTGCAAGGACATTTTCAAGTCGGACCTTTCAAGAGAAGCTATATCGTCCAACACTCACTCAGTGGTGCGTGAGTGTGTTTCTGGATATTATTTGGTGTCATAAATGATGGTATTTTGATGTGGATTCATTCAAGTAGGACAAAGTAGGACTTCACTGAAGGCACCTTAAATTACTTCCATACCCTGGAAGGTCACTGACCTGGCGAGAGAATTGCCCCCACCATAAACAATGCTCAGGCCTATTTTCTCTCAGGGCAGTTTCTGGTTACATCGAAACTTCAGAACCAAGACTGGTCACTTCTGTGACCTCCAGTCCCTTCATAGTTTCATAAAGAGAATTACTTCCCAGATCTATATTAGGCCATTTAAAAATACATGACTTTTTTTTATTTCAATGTATATTTAAGCTTGCTGATGTAATACTACAATATTTATTCAATTATTTTAATATGCAAAATTATATCAATTAATTTAAACCTTTTTATTTCACACTTGAATATTTCTTAACAAATTTGTTCATTTGAATATGTATGCAATTTAAATTATTCCATCCATCCAGCCATTTTCTGCCGCTCATCCGGGGTCGGGTTATTGAATTAATTTTTTAAGTATTTTTTATAATTCAATATTTATTTCAAGATCAGGACTCTTCTCAAATAGTTCAATATTTATAAAATGTTTCTATATTTGTTATTAATTGAATTAAGTCTGTATGTGATTTCCAATTTTACATTTTAATATTTTCCCATTTCACTATATAAATAATCCAATGTATAAAAAATATAATAGAGCATGAAAAAAAATATTTGGCATATTTGACAAAATGATAGTTTTCCTGAAGTGAGATTCTGCTTAGCAATAAACCCCAAACGCTTGATAGAGCTCAACCTAGAAAGTGTATTTAGCCAGTCAGAAATTTATTCAGAAAGCGAAATATTAAATGTATCTGAGGGAATATTTGAAGAGTTTGAGTTTTGTTCAATGGACCATACATATACAAGCCAGCCAAACACAGCGAGAAAACCAGCGCTGACTCCAGTCGCCATCAAGTTGCCAACTCCTGACATACCAAAATCTTTGAGAGAAACTGAGATGATTTGCGTTTCTCTTTCTGGTTCTTTTTAGAGTTCAACTTCTAGTTCAGTTTTTCACCTTTTCACACAGCGTAATAAAGGCCAGTTGAGCAAGTGGAACAAGTGATTTTATTGATGATTGTGGAAGGCACCGATTTCATAAGCACCGTTTCTTCTCACACCTTTTCCATTAAGTACGATTAAAAAGACAACTGAAAAGCATAACGTTAACAAATGTTGTTCCAGGCAAAGGCAATTAATTTCCTTTACATGTTTGATGTAAACACACGAAACAAATCATGATCACTCAGACACATTGCTTCTTCTGGCACAGATCACATTGGCTTAATGTCAATAAAAAAGCTTTGCAAAATTGAATTTATCATATTTTATTCAAAATCAAAATTTACATCTTACCACAAAGAGTCAGTTCCTTCAGTTATTTGTTTTCTTTTTTTTAAGCTTCAAGGATCGCTGCTTTTCTCACCAGCACAATTGTGAATCTCCGCATGCTGTTTAGTGGAGAATTTTTTAGCACAAACGCTGCAACTGAATGGCTTGTCTCCACTGTGTGTTCTTGTGTGGCGTCGTAAATGCGACTTTCGAGAGAAGCTCTTGGCACAAACTGAGCAGGAAAAAGGTTTTTCTCCACCGTGTGTTCTTCTATGTTTTGTTAAAGTTGACCTATCAGAGAAGCTTTTGCCACAAACTGAGCATGAAAAAGGTTTTTCACCACTGTGTGTTCTTGTGTGGCTTTGTAAATGCGACTTTTGAGAGAACCTCTTGGCACAAACTGAGCAGGAAAAATGTTTTCCTCCACTATGTGTTCTTGTGTGTTTTGTGAAATTTGACTTAACAGAGAAACTTTTGCCACAAAATAAGCAGGAAAAAGGTTTTTCTCCACTGTGTGTTCTTGTGTGGATTGTTAAATAAAACTTTTGAGAGAAGCTTTTACCACAAACCAAGCAGGAAAATGGTTTTTCTCCAGTGTGTGTTCTTGTGTGAATTATTAAATGAGACTTTCGAGAGTAACTTTTGCCACAAACTGAGCAGGAAAAAGGGTTTTCTCCACTGTGTATTCTTGTGTGGTATTTTAAACTTGATTTTAGAGAAAAGCTTTTACCACAAACCAAGCAGGAAAATGTTTTTTCTCCAGTGTGTGTTCTTGTGTGGCTTGTTAAATTTGCCTTATGAGAGAAGCATTTTCCACAAACTGAGCAGGAAAAAGGTTTTTCTCCAGTGTGCGTTCTTGTGTGGATTGTTAAACTTGAATTTTGAGAGAAGCATTTTCCACAAACTGAGCAGGAAAAAGGTTTTTCTCCAGTGTGCGTTCTTGTGTGGATTGTTAAACTTGAATTTTGAGAGAAGCTTTTACCACAAACCGAGCAAGAAAAAGGTTTTTCACCACTGTGTGTTTTTCTGTGCCCTTTTAAAGACAACTTTGAAGTTAATGAGTCAGTGTGGCATGCCCTTTCACCTTTGGCTTGCCCATCATCGTCATCATCATCATCATCATTAGTATCATCATCGTCATGAGCGTCTGATGTGCCCTCATTTTGTGCTTGTGATGGCCCCCAGTGGTCTTCATCACCTTCTGTTGTCACGTGATGACTTGAGCTGATGCTTGTAGGCTCCGCCCCTCTCTTGTCCTCACTCTCATCCTTGTTTTCATCTTCAGTCTTTATAGGGACAACGTTCACTGGTGACTTGTTGATCTCCTCCTCCTCCTCCTCCTTTTTGATGTGAGTCAAGTCTGGCTCCTCTTTCACAGAACGGAGATCATTTTGTCTGACGTCTGCAGGACACAAAAAGACAAATTTGGTTTGATCAAGTCAAAGCTCATGCGGCGACTTTGTCTTATATTGTTTCTACCGTGCTACCTTGACTTGTACCCGCCGCACACGGAGCAATGCGTGCGACCCCAACTTGGACCGGACCATGGGGGCATTTCACAAAATTACGTCCTACGATGTAAACCTCCCTTTAGCAGCACAACTGTGATAAACGAGCATTTAAAAAGGAAGCACGTTGCGGCTGATGCCCGATTTCATTCCTGAATTAGTCACAGACGTTTCTGGAAGCGAGCTGAAGTTAGCACACACAGGCTATTGTGTGCGTCTGATGGAACACCTGTTGTGGGACCCCAACATATTGATGCAGACCACTGGGGGTCATCGCAACATCATGTCATTGATAGAATAGAAATCCTTCAAGCGAAATATGTTTCCAAGTATTTCTTTTTGCATTTAGAGATAGAACTAAATGTTCCTGGGCTTGTTGGTAGAAAAGGGGGTTGTGACGTTCTCCCTTTTTAAGCCCATTGTAAGCCAAAGAGATATAGATATAGATATATATATAAATATATATATATATACACACATATATATACATATACATATACATACATACACAGTGGAACCTCGGTTCTCGACCATAATCCGTTCCTGAACCCGGTTCGAAAAGCGAATTGTTCGAACACCGAAACCATTCCTTTGCTGCTTGCACTGAGTTTCTTTGGAGGCATGATTAGGGGCTAAAACACTTCGTACACCTCTATAAAACGCGAGAGCAAAACGCAGCACGTCCGCACGCAACAACAGTTGGTCACAAAGAGAGCAAGAGAGCGATCTACACCCGTACGCCGCTCAGCATCCCACCCTCGCATACGCACTCATGCGTCATACCGGCGTTCAAACTCCGAGGTTTGTTCGAACTGCGAAGCAAGAATTTCTCAATTTTTTTGTTCGAACTCCGATTAGTTCGACCTCAGAGTCGTTCGAGAACCGAGGTTCCACTGTATATATATATTTTTTTTAAGCATTTTTGAAGGTGTGCCGCTACTTCGCGGATTTTCAGTTTTCGCGGGTGGTCTCTGTCCCCATTCACCGCGATAACCGGGTTTTTACTGTCCTTCCAACTGACTCCTTCCGCGACTCGCACACTCTCCTTTGTTCAAGTGCACACTCTCTCACATTACCAATCGGGATGCGCGAGACAACCCGCGACCGACAAAATAAGCACATTGTCCATTACATGCGCCACACCAATCAAAGGCAAACAGTATTAACAATACAGCAGAATGTCAAACGATGCACAATTATTAACCATATAACTGTGTATATCATAAAGCCATCACAATTAACATTAGTTCGGAAAATATCCCCTTCTGAATCACAACTCAAAGGGATGATTCAATAAACATGCGAACTTTCAGAACACCCATGAACACGTCAACTATAATTTAGCTCTTCTTTTTTAACTAACTAATACAGTGATTCTCAAATAGTGGGGCGCGGTGCGATGCTAAGGGGGGCGCATGAATTGATGACAGTGCTCCACACAGCCAGCAGCTAATCATATCACAGCGGGGCGTGTCCTATTTTTCCACTTTTGTGCTGAACAGACTGCAGTTTTCACCCAGGAAATCCATTCAGCACGACATTAAAAAACGACAACGCCGTTCATTCTTCTCGTCTAACAAAAAGAAGCACACGAGTTATCGCTAAGCAGAGATCAAGTGCGGATTTGTTGAGATTGGCGTTTGAAAATGTGTGAAAGAACGACACCCAAGTACAAAGATAAGATAAGATAAGTTGTCCTTTATTAGTCCCACAATGGGGAAATTTGAGGTGTTACAGGAGTAAAGATATAGATCACACAGAGTCGGCGGCGTAATGTAGCCGTTAATGTATAACATTAGCAGCAGACATTCATAATAAGCATGCAAATATACACAGTATAAACGTATCTAGTGTAAGGAAACACTCCTAATGTCTGTCCATTATACAGAGGGGGAAAACACTGTAATGATAAAAACTACTGAATGATTGGAAATACTGCAATGATAAAAATATTGCAATGGTAAAAGTACTGTAATAGTAAAAGTACTGTAATGGTAAAAGTACTGCAATGATAAAGTATACTGTAATGGTAAAAGTACTGCAATGATAGAAAAATACTGTAATGATAAAAGTGATAAAAGTACTGTGATAGAAAAAGTACCGCAATGATAGGAATACTGCAATTATAAAAGTACTGCAATGATAAAAGTACTGTAATAGTGAACATCCTGCAATGGTAGAAATACTGCAGAGATAGAAGTACAGTAATAAGAATACTGTAAAGGTAAACAAAATACATCATTGGTCAATATTTAAGTACACCCTTGGCTGAAAGTACAGTAGTAGTTTATATTGCATCCTAGGACTGCACAATTGCACTAATGCCCGCCCGTTTGTAGGCCTGACCCAATGTTCATGTTAAAAAGTCTGACAGCAGTCGGCAGGAAGGAGCGGCGAAATCTCTCTTTGGTACAGCGAGGGTGTAAAAGTCTGTCACTGAAGGAGCTGTAAAGTGTTCTCAGAGTGTCATTGAGTGGGTGGGCTGGTTTGTCCAGCATTGATGACAATTTTGCCGTCATCCTTCTGCCCCCCACTGAGTCCACAGAGTCCAGGGAGCAGCCCAGGACAGAGCTGGCCCTCCTCACCAGTTTGTCCAGTCTCTTTTTGTCTCGGCCCGAGATGCCTCCTGCCCAGGAGACCACTCCATAGAAGATGACTGATGAAACCACCGAGTCATAGAAATTCCTGAGGAGTGTTCCCCGAACGCCAAAGGACCTCAACCTCCTGAGTAGGAAGAGTCTGCTCTGACCCTTCCTCCAGCTTGTCTCCCAATAAGGCGGGCTGTATGGTGTTGAAAGCACTTGAGAAATCAAAGAACATGATCCTCACCGTGCCCCCCGCCTTCTCCAGGTGGGAGAATGAAGTGTGGAGCAGGTAGATGATGGCATCATCCACACTGATGCCAGGCTGGTATGCGAACTGGAGTGGGTCCATTAAGGAGCTGACCAGGGGGCGCAGGAACTTTATTACCGGGAACAAAATGTTCCTGGCCTTGTTGGTAGAAAAGGGGGTTGTGGCGTACTCCCTTTTAAGCCCATAGTAAGCCAAAGATGCAGATGCATTCCTTGCAGCATGCGCTTGTTCACTGAAGAGATCCGTGCAACCCTGGATGGATGCATTAAATGTATTTTAAATGTTTGGATGAAGTGAAACTATGCACACGTGCACAAAACAGTGCAGAGCCACCCGAGGTTCATTGACTCTCACCCGACCAAGCCAGTACAAAGTTCATAAATGAAAAAGACCGATACGTACTTGACTTTTTAAAAAAAAAAAACTTAATATTTTGTGTTTTATTCACCAAAATTGATCGACCGTCATTGATGTTTTCGCCACAGTGTGCACATTTTGTAGAGTCAGGCAGAATTCCTTCCGGAAGAAATTGCTTGAACAAGATATAAAAACCAGAAAATGTAAAATGTTAAATAATCAGTTCAAATTTTATACTGGGAAAAAACACGGAGTTCACCCCCCACTATTGGTTATTCTTTGGCATTTATTTTCTGCACTGATTTTATTTGGCATAAACAAATGTTCAGCAAACCGACAAGTAAAAGGCAATAATTAAAAATAAAACGGCAATAACCTTGAACGCATTTCCCCAAACAACTTAATGTTGTGATGCATATTTTTAACTACAGAAAGTCGTTCTTTACAAAGCAAATGAGAGTAAAACGTGTACAAACCTGCTTTGAGTGGCACAACACGAGGCTGGTTGCAAACTTCGCCCAGCAGTTGAAGATGTTGCTCGTTCTCTTCTTTTATTCCACAAAGTTCCTCTTTGTACTTGGGTGTCGTTCTTTCACTCATTTTCAAATGATAATTCCAAAAAATCCGCACTTGATCTCTGCTTGGCGATGAGTCATGTGCCTCTTTTCGTTAGCGGCTAGCTAGCTTACAAGCTAAGCTAACAAGCTAGGCTAACTGCACCGAAAAGTATCAACACGCGAAGATGAGTTTATCGGGACACAAAGACTTAATGAATTATGTCGACGTCCTTTAGAGGAGCACTAAGGATCGAGAGACCTCATTGTTGGGACAGAAAAGCGACTGTCCTCAGCGAAGCCGGACCGAGATCTTACATTGTGGAAACAAAGCATGGACAAAGAGTGAGGAGGAACAGGAGGAGTCTTCTGAAGGTTCCCGAGGACTGTAAGAAATCTTCTGATACGGCTGAGGCTGCAAAGCAGGTGGATACATCGAAGGAGCACAGACCAAAACCACCAGCAATTTCTTCGAAGATCAACAAGAGTTAGACGACAACCGGACAGGCTGATTGAAAATGTTTAATGTTGTGTGATTGTTGCTAAAATTGTTGTAGAGCTGCTTGTTGTCATAAAAAATGGATAGATATTGTTAAGAAGTGAAAATAATTGATAACAAAACAAAATTATTATAATAATAATACAAAATAATAAGAATGAAAAAAAAGCTTAGGCATTGTTTAACGTTTGAAAGGGAGATGTAATGATAGCAGTTATATCATTGGCCACTAGTTGGCAGTATTGCCCGATGTGTGTTTTGGTTACCAGACGAACAAGTGTGTCTGCACATAGACGAGAATGCAAGTCAGTAAATTAAGAGACACAAGCTTGCAGCATCACGTCACCTGCGTGACTTCTTAAGATAGAAGACGGAACATTACAGTAACCATTAAAAAAAACGTATAGTAACCATAAAATTATTTTTAATAAAACGTATCGTAAACATACTAGAGCTGTTGCTTTATGTTATTTACAAAGAATTTTTGTTTAAAATCCCCCTGGCTCTTCTTTTTGTGTTTTCTATATTATGTACGTATCAGTAGCTGACCTTCCCACAACTCCCTGGCAGAAGGTAGGCACTGATTTTTTTCATATAAGAGAACATTATCAGATTCCCAAGCGTGAAAAAATCCTGAGTGACATGGCAGGTGCTCAGTACTTCAAATTAGATGCATCGCATGGATTTCGGTATTCATAAATGTGTTTGGTTTGCTTCTGTGAATAAAGATTTAAAAAAAAAAAACGTATTAGTAAATATTTATCATCTCATCAATATTTGCACAACAGAGTACTGAGTTTCGAGATCCTCACAAAAAATAATTCTCAAAATTATATTTCTTAGCAATTTAGCTTAGTTAAGGGATATTTTATTGACAATCTAACATCAATCTACAAAGACAGAAAAAAAATTGGTGGTGGGGGGGCGCGAATCTTTTTCTTCTTGGGAGGGGCGGGCGTGAAATAATTGAGAAGCACTGCTAGTATTTGCAGACATTATATTCATACAATCTCGCAGCCCGAGTGAAACACAGCATTGTTGCAAGTTCGGGAGGAGAAACTTAAACGTCTCACTGCTGGAGCAGCAGCGGCTTCTCGAGGCAAAGGCGGAAGTGACGTCAGATCTTACGCGCCAATGTGGCGTTATTTTAGTTTTTTTTTTTTTTTATCAACCGAAATAAAATATTATATAGAATATATATTGAAATATAACCGCCAGGGGTAAAAACATACACAGTGGCAAAGAAATATATTTGAAAAATACGTGCTGAAAGCATGACGTCATAAGCAAGCGCGCAGCTTCCGAAGGACCTCGACCACATCCACCGACCCGTCCACACCGGAACAAAAACCGTCCACCGCTAAATTCTTCTGATTTAGTGTGGAACTGACTGTAAATTTCTCACAGAATGTCCAGTGCTACTCTAAAGGACTACGACATAATTAATTAAGTCTTTGTGTCCCGATAACTCATCTTCGCGCGTTGATGCTTTTCGGCGTAGTTAGCTTAGCTTGTTAGCTTGCTAGCCGCTAACGAAAAGAGGCACATGACTCATCGCCAAGCAGAGATCAAGTGCGGATTTTTTGGAATTATCATTTGAAAATGTGTGCTAGAACGACACCCAAGTACAAAGAGGAACTTTGTGGAATAAAAGAAGAGAACGAGCAACATTTTCAACTGCTGGGCGAAGTTAACAAGCAGCCTCCTGTTGTGCTACACAAAGCAGGTTTGTACACGTCTTACTCATTTGCTTTGTCAAGAACGACTTTCTATCGTTAGAAATATGCATCACAACATTAAGTTGTTTGGGGAAATGCGTTCAAGGTTATTGCCGTTTTATTTTTAAATATTGCCTTTTACTTGCCGGTTTGCTGAACAATTGTTTATGCCAAATGAAATCAGTGCAGAAAATAAATGCCAAAGAATAACCATTAGTGGGAGGTCAACTCCGTGTTTTTTTTCCCAGTTTAAAATTTGAACTGATTATTTAACATTTTACTTATTCAGGTTTTTAAATGTTGTTAAAGAAATTAAGTTTGTCACGTCATCATGTTTCAAAACTATGCTGACAGATGTAGTGTACTTTTATATCCACTGTTGGAGTTGAGCCACCGAGAAAATGAGAAACATTTTGTAAATGAATCTTAAATGCCAAAGTTACTCCAATGCGTGATCGTTTTTTGTACTCAGAAGAATAGGGTCAAATAAAGACTCAACAACAACTGAATAGAGTTCCAATATTTAGTTTCTTCAATTTCTGGCGTTCAGGAAATAGTACAAATACAGATATCTGGGCGGCTTTGTCTTAATCTGACGAGAAACTGTACTCAAGACGAGTACTATCGAAAAATGGCGCGCTGATCTCAGCCCAGCCTCACATTTTCTAGGTTTCCTATGTCAAGGGTCATGTAGGTTGAATCGGTCGTCCTTGCTCCCTCCCCCGGTCCACGTTAAACGTCCAAGGCTGACCCTCTCAGGCAGGCGGCAGTCTCTCCGTCTCTCCTGCTCACATTCCCCTGTAATCTCGTCAGTGTACAGATTGTGTGGTGTATGTTTTCCCAGATCAGATTATATTTTTGGGTCTTCTTGATTAGAAATTAGAAATCCCTTTATTGTCATTGTACTCAAGTGTGCAACGAGATTAGAGATAGCATCCCTGTGACGTCCTCCCCCAACTTGATATGTTTGTATCTTCTATGGCCTATGTGGAGAATGTGTTTTATTGTATTTGTCCATGAAGTGCTATCTGGGGTGTCATCAGTTTGACCTGAGCAGACTGAATCTGTTTGTTCTGAATGAGAGTGTGGGTCATGAAAATACTATGTGTTAGGGCTGGGCGATAAACCGAAAATTTACCGTTACCGAAATTTATTAGAATGACCGGCATCATTTTGCCCATGTCGGTAAATTCGGTGTCTAAAAAAAAGAAAAGAAAAAGAAGTCTTTTCTGTCTGCGGCGATGCTCATGCCCCTTTAAGACGGCTACAGCGCGTGTAGTCACGTGACTCCTCCCTTATGAACAAGAATGTAAACAAGACGCGTTCGTAGCAGGCGATTCAAATCCTGAAGCGGCTGACACGGCTGCGGACGAAGTAACGTTTGTTGAAATTGTTCCTGTCGCGCTTGTCCCGAAAATAAAGTGGACATCTGTCGTTAAGAAATGTTTTGGGTTCCAAAAAGACGATTTTTGAGCAAAAGAACACAAACTACAAAGTGCGCCGTAAGCACCTGAAACAGCGCGTCCAACCTTTTCTTTTTCACCACCCACAACACAACCATGCTGTTGACTTGGAGCTTGTGCTAAAAGTTCAAAGTGAGGAGCAAGTTTGGACAAGTGACAACAGCCCATAACGGAGGCGACACCATACGAGAGAACGTCTCAGAGGTGGACGCGATAGCCGAGCACATAGCTAAAGATAGAGCTCCTCGAGTTACAGTGGAGCGGACAGGATTTAAACGCCTCATGAAAGCAGCCGACAAGAGGTACGAAAATATTTGCCGCAAACAGCACTTCCGATATGGACAACATAGGGACGGGAGCGGAGACATGTCAAGCATTTTGCATCCACATCCGACTTGTGGTCGAGTCGCAACATGGATCCCTGTTTGAGCATGAATGTGCATTACATAGACGACAAGTGGCGACTGCGCACGAGAGTACTCGAGACGGCACATTTTCCCTATGATGTACACTTGTTTATTTACATGGACTTTTTTCCCCCATTTTATTTAGCATTTTATTTGCCGACCACACTAGCTCCTTTGCACATGGCATTATTTATATTGTTTACAAGAGACCTTTACACAAATTTAGGCCTTTGCACATGGCATTACAGCACCTTGGCGCAATCTATTTGCAGAAAAGATTTTGCGAGAGGTATTCCTTTTCTCCTGTTCTTTGTGACATTGTTCAAGTCATTTAAAGCAAGCTATTTGGAATGTTTATTCAAATGATTTTTGTAATTCTATTTTTCATTGAAAGTAATGCGTACCAGTTGGTCAATAAAAAAAGCAGTTAATATGCATTTCCTGCATTTATTTTGATTTTGGTCCTCAGGGGGAATTTATCGCGCATTTATCGTTATCGAGGTAAAACTGCCTAATTTATCGCGATATTGATTTTAGGTCATATCGCCCAGCCCTAGTATTCAGTCTCGAGGAAGACTGAATGCAGTAAAATTGCAATAAGAAGAACAATAAACCAGCCCAGAGTGTTACAATGTCCTGGAAACAAAAGTTTGGGATTGCCCCCTGAGGGTGAAATTCCTCTCTGAACTCCTCCTTTGTGCCCCCAGCAGGAACTCATGAAACAGGGAAACTGATAAGAGATACAATTTTGTTGAAACAGAACATGCAAGGTTAAAGGTCATGCAAAACAAAAAAAAACCCATCTAATGTTCCATACTTCAGTTTTGCGACCGATGTACTACGGTAATTCAATTAATGGAACGACATTTTGAGATGGAAATGACAGGAATGTCATGAATTATCATGTTATGAGGGGACTTTTCATATACAGTTAATTGATATAAATAAAATTTTTAGTCTGCGGATAATCCACTTCCAAGAATACTGACTCATGGGTTGAGGAAAACGGGGTTATATTAGTTAGTTAAAAAAGAATAGCTAAATTATAATTGACGTGTTCATGGGGATTGAATATGAATCATAAACAGAAGACAAACCCAATTGGCATTGGCTTTTGTAAAATATGATGAGGGATTAAGTTTGTGAGCTCTTATGGGAGACGGGGCGAGACGCGAATGGATTGAAGCTTCCGCCAGTGACACGTCCAATAGTGTCACCACCACACAGCTGTGCCGGGTGGCCGTCCTCAAGGGCGTGCGCCTCCCAGTTACTGACATCAAGCGAAACAGTCCGTCAATGAGAAACTGCTAATCAGTATGAGTAGAACCCCCGTTTCTGCATCGATGAAAGACAATATTGTATTGGATGGAGAACAGAATTGTTACACTTGCGGGTTCAGGGGGCCAAGAGTGCTAATTCACCGGGAAAGGAAAAAATAATATGGGGGGAGGGAAAAAATTAAATAAAACCGGGGAGAAGCAGCTAATGCAGCAGCCGACGCATGCAGCTCCCATTGCTTCTGCTCTTTCCGTTTCCGTTGCTCCTGGGCCAGGTTCTGGTGACGCAGTGCCATAGCAGGCTTGTTGTCCGCACCGGCTGGTCAACAAGTTCAGACAGAAGTAGGGGTGGTTATAGAGATGGGTTGTGAGTGGGACGTGCTTTTGATGTGGGGTGTGGGGTCACTGGGTGATGAGCGGTCCAAACCGAGCCACTTCCTGAAATGTGTCAGCCTGTGGTCCAGCGCCATGCCTGTCACAAAGAGCTCCACTAGCACGGGGGCGCCACCGCTACCCCCTCCTCCGACAACGCTTCGATGGCTTCCAAATGTGCAGTTGACGCCTCAACCCGATTGGGACCACATTCCACGATAGGGGTGCCCGCGGAGCCTCAGCATTCAAAGACCGGCAAGTCTTGGCATTCCGGTGACGATTGATGGACAACAGTTTTTGATGGTGGAACAAGATATTCCACGCTTTGCAAGCTCCCTCTGCATATCCCAATGAGCAACAACACTGTCACGTTTGTGGGACTCTTGAGATTGGCCGAGTCACTGCCCTGGACCGAACCCGCACCTGTGAAACACTGGAATTCAAGTGGGACTGAATTTCCAGAAGGGACTGAATTTGACTGTGCACATCCGCCGGGGAAGCATATGTTGTCCTCCGTTCCTGTAGACTGGGCAGCTCTGAGACCAGGGTCTCCATCCTCTCGCAGCTGGTACGTCCTGTTCCTGCTCTGGTCTGCGCGGTGTAGCCGCCTCCACCCCTTCAAACCACCAATTGGTCCTTTGCATTGAACACTGAGTTCTGATGATTTGGTTTTTCAGGATGCATTCACCCAATTCCGAGGGTCAGAAGTGCGTCTTGCATTAGGATTATGTATTTGTGATGTCTACCGGTGCTGCCACGCATGTGTGCCTTGCCCCAGAGCAGAGGAAACGGTAAGAATTGTCTATGTTCGCTGAGCCACAAATCACATTAACTATCGGTGCGCATCATCATACTAAAGATTTCGGCCCATTGGTGAAGACGGTTGGCGGAGTTAATTTCAGATGTAGAATACTCCATGTGACTTGCAGGGTGTGGTGTTTCAGCACCCATTACGAATTCCTCTGTTCTGGAACATTTTCCGAATTTCTCGAGACTATGGTAGACAGTGAATGGGTCACTCTGAAGCGAAAGCTCTGTTTGCGTCTCTGCCAGAGGGGTTGTGGACCCCGGGGTCTGACTGATGTTGTGCTCTGCTCCACAGCTTCTCCAATTTGTTTTTGCTATGTCTGTGAAAGTTTTTATATTATTGTGAAAGAAATTAAGTTTGTCATGTCATCATGTTTCAAAACTATGCTTACAGGTTAATAGAAGGTCACAAAAACATGGACCTCTTAAACAGGAAAACGTGAGTTCAGTGGTAACAGAGTTGTGTCTATGCTGGCAGTTTAGCAGGAAGCCACAAAAACAGATGCACGTCTTGAACCGTGTTTGACAGGAAACCGTTTAGCTCGCATTGAACAGAAGTGTGACCCAAACATGTCTTGGAAGCTGAAACCGTTTGAACAACAGGAAGCGTGTGGACGGGTGTGATAAAGTCAAAGTGTTCATGTTTTTCCATTCTTTATGAGTTGGCATATACAAATTGCTTTGCTGTGCTTCAATAAAAGGCCGCACAGGAGCGGGAACGCTTTTCTCTTTGGCGGACTGCTCCTCGCAAGTGACAAAGACAATCTTGGCTGGGTGATTCATTTGTGCAGGCTTGTCTTGATTTTTTACAAAAAAATATCTGACACATCATGTTCAAGCAATTCCTTATGGAATGATTCAACCTGACTCTAAACACTGTGCACACTGCGGCAAAAATATCAATGGCGGTTGAATTTTAGTGGATAAAACACAAAGGGTTAAGTTTTTAAAAAAACCAAGTACGTATTGGTCTTATTCATGAACTTTGTACTGGCTTACAATTGGCTTAAAAGGGAGAACGTCACAACCCCCTTTTCTACCCACAAGCCTGGGAACATTTAGTTCTATCTCTAAATGCAAAATGAAATACTTGAAAACATATTTCACTTGAAGGATTCCTATATTATCGATGACATTATGTTGCGATGGCCCCCAGTGGTCTGCATCAATATGTTAGGGTCCCACAACAAGTGTTCCATCAGACGCACACAATAGCCTGTGTGTGCTAACTTCAGCTCGCTTCCAGAAACGTCTGCGGCCATGTCAGGAATGAAATCGGCATCAGCCGCAACGTGCTTCCTTTTTAAATGCTCTTTTATCACTGTTGTGCTGCGAGGAAAGGGAGGTTTACATCGTAGGACGTAATTTTGTGAAATGCCCCCATGGTCCGGTCCAAGTTGGGGTCGCACGCATTGCTCCGTATGCGGCAGGCACAAGTCAAGGTAGCACGGTAGAAACAATATAAGACAAAGTCGCCGCCTGAGCTTTGACTTGAACAAACCAAATTTGTCTTTTTGTGTCCTGCAGACGTCTGTGAAAACGATCTCCGTTCTGTGAAAGAGGAGCCAGACTTGACTCACATCAAAAAGGAAGAGGAGGAGGAGGAGATCAACAAGTCACCAGTGAACGTTCTCCCTATAAAGACTGAAGATGGAAAACAAGGATGAGAGTGAGGACAACAGAGGGGCGGAGCCTCCAAGCAGCAGCTCAAGTCATCACGTAACAACAGAAGGTGATAAAGACCACTGGGGGCCATCACAAGCACATAATGAGGACACATTATCGGACGCTCATGACGATGATGATGATGATGATGATGATGGGCAAGCCAAAGGTGAAAGGGCATGTCACACTGACAGTTGGGTATGTTCTCAGTGTGGGAAATCAACAACTTCAAAGTTGTCTTTGAAACGGCACACAAGAACACACGGAGAAAAACCTTTTTCATGCTCAGTTTGTGGAAAATGCTTCTCTGAAAAGTCACATTTGCAAATCCACACAAGAACACACAGTGGAGAAAAACCTTTTTCCTGCTCAGTTTGTGACAAGAGTTTCTCTCAAAAGCCAAGTTTAACATATCACACAAGAACGCACAGTGGAGAAAAACCTTTTTCCTGCTCAGTTTGTGGCAAAAGCTTCTCTCAAAAGACTCATTTAGTAAGGCACACAAGAACACACAGTGGAGAGAAACCCTTTTCATGCTCAGTTTGTGGCAAATGCTTCTCTCGAAAGTCTCATTTAGTAAGGCACACAAGAACCCACAGTGGAGAAAAACGTTTTTCTTGCTCGGTTTGTGACAAAAGCTTCTCTCGAAAGTTTGATTTAACGATCCACACAAGAACGCACAGTGGAGAAAAACCTTATTCATGCTCAGTTTGTGGAAAAAGCTTCTCTCGAAAGTTTGATTTAACGATCCACACAAGAACACACAGTCAAGAAAAACCTTTTTCCTGTTCAGTTTGTGGTAGACGCTTCTCTGTAAAGTCAAATTTAACTTGTCACACAAGAACACACACTGGAGAAAACCATTTTTCTTGCTCAGTTTGTGGTAAAAGCTTCTCTCAAAATTCAAGTTTCACATATCACACAAGAACGCACTGTGGAGAAAAACCTTTTTCCTGCTCAGTTTGTGGCAAAAGCTTCTCTGTAAAGTCAAGTTTACGAAGCCACACAAGAACACACAGTGGAGACAAGCCATTCAGTTGCAGCGTTTGTGCTAAAAAATTCTTCACTAAACAGGGAGCTGAGAGACACGATTGTGCTGGTGAGAATAGCAGCGATCCTTGAAGCTTAAAAAAGGACAAAAAAAACTGAAGGAACTGACTCTTTGTGGTAAGATGTAAATGTGATTTTGAATAAATTATGATGTATTGAATTTTGCAAAGCTTTGTTATTGACACTAAGCCAATGTGATCAGTGCCAGAAGAAGCAATGTGTCTGAGTGATGTTTTTTTTGTGTTGACATCAAACATTATAAATGAAATTAATTGCCTTTGCCTGGAACAACATTTGTTAACGTTATGCTTTTCAGTTGTCTTTTTAATCGTACTTAATGGAAAAGGTGTGAGAAGAAACGGTGCTTATGAAATCGTTGCCTTCCACAATCATCAATAAAATCACTTGTTCCACTTGCTCAACTGGCCTTCATTATGCTGTGTGAAAAGGTGAAAAACAGATGTAGAAGTTGAACTATAAAAAGAACAAGAAAGAGAAACGCAAATAGTCTCAGTTTCTCTCAAAGGTTTTGGAATGTCAGGAGTTGCCAATCTGATGGCGACTGGAGTCAGCGCTGGTTTTCTCGCTGTGTTTGGCTGGCTCGTATATGTATGGTCCATTGAACAAAACTCAAACTCTTCAAATATCCCCTCAGATACATTTAATAATTACGGTTTCTGAATAAATTTCTGACTGCCCAAATACACTTTCTAGGTTGAGCTCTATCAAGCGTTTGGGGTTTGTTGCTAAGCAGAATCTCACTTCGAAAGAAAATATCATTTTGTCAAATATACCCAATTTTTTTTTTCATGCTATATTATATTTTTTATATGTTGGATTAGTTATATAATGAAATGGGGAAATATTAAAATTGGCAACCACAGACTTAGTTCAATTAATAAGAAATATAAAAACATTTTATAAATATTGAACTCATTGAGAAGAGTCCTAATCTTGAAATAAATATTGAAATATAAAAAATACTCATGTATTAAATTAATTCAATAACCCGACCCCGGATGAGCGGCAGAAAATGGCTGGATGGATGGAATAATTTAAATTACCTACATATTCAAATGAACAAATATGTTAAGAAATATTCAAGTGTGAAATAAAAAGGTTTAAATTAATATTGATATAATTTCACATTAAAATAATTGAATAAATATTGTATTATTACATAAGCAAGCTTAAATATACATTGAAATATAATTTTTAAAAAAGTAGTGTATTTTTAAATGGCCTAATTTAGATATAGGAAGTAATTCTCTTTATGAAACTATGAAGGGACTGGAGCTCACAGAAGTGACCAGTCTTGGTTCTGAAGTTCCGATGTAACCAGATACTGCCCTGAGAGAAAATAGGCCTGAGCATTGTTTATGGTGGGGGCAATTCTCTCGCCAGGTCAGTGACCTTCCAGGGTATGGAAGTAATTTAAGGTGGTCACGAGTAGACTGGTCGTATCAACGGGGAGACGCATCTGCTCTTCCTCTGGGGGACTTTTGGAGGGAAATCCTGAAGACTAGTGGGATGGGAATGCATATGCAACAAGTCAAGTCAATTTTATTTGCATAGCTCTTAATCACAGACAGTCTCAAAGGGCTTTACATAACCACAATCGACATCCACTGATATTAACCCCCAGGAGGGCAAGGAAAAACTCAAAAAACCTCATTAGGGGAAAAGTGAGAAACTTAGAGAAGGGACCACAGATGGGGGAATCCCCCTTCCAGGATGACCAGGCTGCAATGGATGCCAACTGGGCAACATTTGACACGTAAAATGATGCTATGCAATAATAGATGAGATAATATAAGAGTCAATTGAATGAAGTGCTGCAGGAAGATGACTTCAGTGGACTGGGTCCTCATCCAGGGCTGTAATCTCCATGGCAGCATATCCGAGGATGAGCCTTCGATCTTGTACCGGTCAGTTGGTGTAAATTCAGAACAGCCACTTCCAAGTGAATCACCATCACCTAATTCCCACGTCGGGGAATTGGGAACAGAAAAAAACGAACAGAAGTAGTAAACAGGCCAACAAGTAGTTCAACGAAGTGCTGAAATATAAGGAAATCAGAAAAGGCGCTGCATGAAGACGACTTCGGCAGAGCAGGTCCCTTCTCGGTTCGTCAGTGCCGTAATCTTCAAAGCATGTCCCCATCACCTAATTCCCAAGCAGGGAAGAGAGGGCAGAAAAGAGAAGAACCGGCAGTAAACAGGCCAACAAATAATTAAATGAGATGCTAAAGTATATAAATAAATTGATCAAATGTCGCGCTGCAGGAAGACGACATCACTGGAACAGGTGCATGCCCAGTTGGTCAATGCCTTAAACTTCCTAGTGGGTCACCGTCACCTAATCTCACAGCCGGGGAAAGGGGGGCAGAAAAGAGAAAAAAGCGGGAGTAAACAGGCCAACAAATAGTTAAAGTAAATGCACAAGAGTATAAATGCGTCTTTAGTAGTGTTTTGAACATTTCTACTGAGGTGGCGCCTCTAATATCTGAGGGAAGTGCATTCCAAAGCATTGGTGCCCGAATAGAGAACGCTCTAGAACCTGCGGACTTCTTTTTGGCACGCGGGATCACTAAAAGACCAGCATTTTGTGAGCGAAGGTTTCGGGACGGAATATATGGTACCGCGAGGTCAACGAGATAGGAAGGTGCTAAGCCGTGCAATATTTTAAAAGTAAGTAGCAGAACTTTAAAATCACATCTCAAGTGGACCGGAAGCCAATGCAAGTTAGCTAATATCGGGGTAATGTGATCAAACTTTCTCGTCTTAGTTAAGAGTCTAGCTGCTGCATTTTGAACTAACTGCAGACTTTTAATACTCGACATGGGGAGACCCGAGAGCAAAGCGTTACAATAGTCGAGGCGAGACGTAACAAACGCATGGATTAAGATTTCCGCGTCACACGTTGATAGAATTGGGCGAATTTGAGCAATGTTACGCAGGTGAAAAATCGCAGTCAGAGTAATATTTTTAATGTGGATTTGAAATGACATAGTTGCGTCAAATATAACACCGAGATTTTTTGTTAAATCCTTCTGGATAATATTACATTTATCGATACTCAGAGTGGTGTCTTTTAAAAGGTACCGATGACGCGCTGGTCCAATGATAAACATCTCGGTTTTATCTGAGTAAAGACGCAAAAAAATTGAGAGACATCCATTGTTTAATTTCGGAAAGACATTCCTCTAATTTATCGCAATCACGCGGATTCGTTATATCCAACGGCATGGATAATTGCGGATCATCAGCATAACAATGAAAACTAATGTTATATTTCCGTATGATATCACCAAGCGGTAGCATATAGATGCTAAACAATAGAGGTCCAAGTACCGATCCCTGCGGAACTCCACGTGATCTTACAAAGATCCGAAGTCGCATTGCCATGAATTACACGGTGCGTCCTCTCCGACAGATACGAATTAAACCAAGAAAGCGCTGAACCTGAAATGCCAACACACGTTTCAAGGCGTTTTAATAATATGTTATGGGGGTTAAGATCGGGGATGTCGATTGTGGTTATGTAAAGCCCTTTGAGACTGTCTGTGATTAAGGGCTATACAAATAAAATTGACTTGACTTGACTTATGATCAACGGTATCAAAAGCGGCACTAAGATCGAGTAAGAGTAATATTGATGAGGTGTCGGCGTCCAAAGCTATGAGAAGATCATTAGTAACTTTAGCAAGGGCCGTCTCAGTAGAGTGGTTGGCTCTAAAACCCGATTGGAAAGGTTCAAATTGATTATTAGCAGTCATATATTCATTAAGTTGTTGCGCTACGACTTTTTCAAGAATTTTTGCAATAAACGGAAGATTTGAAACCGGCCTATAGTTGATGAGACTCTCTGGGTCAAGGTTTGGTTGCTTAAGTAACGGTCGGATAACGGCGGTCCTAAAAGCTGCTGGTACTACACCCGTGGTAAGTGATAGATTAATTATATTTAAAACAGACGGTCCTAGGGTCGTAAACAGTTCTTTAATTAGTTTACCAGGAAGCGGATCGAGCACACAAGTTGTCGGTTTTGCCGCACTAACCAATTTTGTTAGGCTCTCAAGAGATATTTTTTTAAATTGACATAAGGTTATCGGACAGTTATCGGCCCTAATGTCCCTATTAACACCATTTATCGCGGAATTCGACGGAATTTTAAGAACAGTGTCTTTAATCTCACCACGAATACATTCTATCTTCTGAGTAAAAAATTGCATAAAATCGTGAGCTGAATAGGAAGAGCTTTCCGAGGTTGGTCGCTGTTGCGTTAGCATTGCTACGGTATCAAATAAATATTGAGGGTTGTTTTTATGTAAGACAATTAATCTAGAATAATAATTCGTTTTGGCTAGATTAAGCGCTTCTTTGTATATTAGTAAACTATCGCACCATGCCTGACTGAAGACCTCAAGTTTGGTCGCACGCCATTTGCGCTCAAGCTTCCTACAAGATCGTTTCAGTACGCGCGTTTCCTCTGTAAACCACGGAGTAAGCCTCTTTGGACGAGTTTTAGTTTTTAAAGGCGCGACGGAGTCCAGCGCATTTAACAAAGCGACATTAAAGTTGTTTGTGAGATCATCAATCGTACCAATATAATTAGGAAACGAAGCAGTTGCTAAAGGGAGTAGCTCAGAGAACGCAACGATGGTTGAGGAGCTAATGTTACGGCTGCTATAATTTTGATTATGGTCAGAACGATGACAGTGAGCCAAGACTTCAAATTTGATAAAGTAATGGTCAGATATAGCACTGGTATATGGTAATACAATTATTTTTAAAGATGCTAAGCCTCGGGTTAATACCAAAATCTAACGTGTTGCCATTTATATGCGTTGCTTCATTTATTATTTGCGTGAAACCAAACATATCAATTATTGTCTGAAACGCCACGGTAAGTGGTTCCGACGGGAGATTCATATGAATGTTGAAGTCGCCCATGATAAGTATATTATCCGCATGAGTTACTAAATCAGCTACGAATTCAGAAAATTCATCGAAAAAGCCTGAGTAAGAGCCAGGCGGACGATAAAGAACGGCAAGATAAAACGGCAGCTCGGCTGAGGATCGCATAGTGAGAACTTAAAATGTTTTAAAGGAATTGCTAAAACGAGGACTAAGTTTTAGGTTAGATTCGGAAATGAGGGCTACACCCCCGCCTTTCTTTTGAGGGCGCGCAACATGCGAGCTCACGAAGTTTGGAGGCGAAGCCTCATTTAGCGGTAAAAACTGATTCGGTTTTAACCAGGTATCGCAAAGACCAATCATGTTAAGATTATGGACTCTAATAAGGTCATTAACTAACAAGGCTTTCGATGAAAGCGATCTAATATTTAAAAAAATGAGTTTCAGTAAAATAGGTCTATCTAAGTTATTCCGCGCAACAGGACTCCTGGTCATAATATTAAGGAGATTGCCTTCCCTAGGTCCCGGATTGTACCTCGAGCGACTATAAACGCGGCGAGAAATTCTGACGGTCGGAATCCGATAGTTATTTACCAGCTTTCGAGTGCTATTATTTTGAGAGAACGGCTCGTCGTCAATAAAACCGACCGAGGAGGAATGCTTAAACCCATCATGTATTGCCACCTCAGTAGAAATTATATCAGTATGAGATGTAACAGCGTATGGTGTGTAGCGCTCAAATCTAGAAGAAAAGCTATGTGTGTTGTCTAAGTCTAGCATAGCGCTAGTTAGCTCTAGCCTTACAGACTCCATACCCTCCCTTACAGGCTCACTATTCGCCTGCAGCCCGACCTGCTCTAAAATGAATAGTCATGGAAGGCTCAAACAATAATCTATGTTTCTAGAAAGAGTGATGGCGCCTTCCCAGTTAGGGTGAAGGCCGTCCATCCTCAGCAGGTCGGGTCGGCCCCAGAAAGAAGGCCAGTTATCTATAAACTGCAGTCCCTGCTCACTACAAAAACTAGCCAGCCACTTATTTAGCGAGAATAATCTACTAAACCTCTCATCATTGCCTCTCGCAGGCAAGGGACCAGAGACAATTACTCGATGCTGACTCATCTTTCTGGCGAGATCACAAGTCCTTGCTATGTTTTTCTTTGTGATCTCTGATTGCTTCATCCTAGTGTCATTGGAGCCAACGTGTATCACTATATCTGAATAGCTAGCGTTGTTTGCACTGCGCTGGTGTCTAGGTCTCTTGCATGCTAGTTCCATAAGATTAGCTTCTTTATCGGGTGCTCTGGCCCCAGGAATACACAATACTGTTGCTGGATTTTCAAGCTTAATGTTGCGGGTAATGGAGTCACGTCTCACTAAAGTGCGGGAGCCATTAGACCGAGGTGGAATGGAACTGCTATGTGTCTTAACAGCCTCGCCGCGATTAGCAAGCCGTTTACGGCCAATGCTAATCGCTAATAGTAGCCGGTTGGCTACAACCCGTGCTAACAGTCGTGTGAGCCACATTTCCGCTTATCACATTACTCTGCTCTAGCTGGCGGACACGTCCCTCTATCGGGGAGAGTCTTTCCATGAGAATGGTGCAAGTGTTGCATGTGGTGGTGCACAAAACCATAGTTGCGTTTACTCACCCGGTTGTATGAAAGCGGAGGAACAGATGTCGCGCCGAAAGTGATGTCACGGGGAGTCAAGTTTAAAAGGGCACACAGGAACACACAGTGGAGAAAATCTTTTTTCCTGCTCAGTTTGTGGCAAAAGCTTCTCTTTTAAGTCAAATGTAACAAGCCACACAAGACCACACATGGAGAAAAACCTTTTTCCTGCTCAGTTTGTGGCAGAAGCTTCTTTGATAAGTCAACTTTAACAAGCCACACAAGAATACACAGTGGAGAAAACCCTATTTCTTGCTCAGTTTGTGGCAGAAGCTTCTCTGATAAGTCAAGTTTAACAAAACACACAACACATAGAAGAGAAAAACCTTTTTCCTGCTTGGTTTGTGGTGAAAGCTTTTCTATAAAGGCAATTTTAACAAGCCACACAAGAATACACAGTGGAGAAAACCCTTTTTCTTGCTCAGTTTGTGGCAAAAGCTTCTCTGATAAGTCAAGTTTAACAAAACACACAATACATAGTGGAGAAAATCCTTTTTCCTACTCAGTTTGTGGCAGATACTTCTCTAGAAAGTCAAATTTACAAATCCACACAGGAATACACAGTGGAGGGAAGCCTTTTTCCTGCTTGGTTTGTGGAAAATGCTTCTCTCGAAAGTCACATTTAACAGCGCACGCAAGAACACACAGTGGAGAGAAGCCATTCAGTTGCAGCGTTTGTGCTAAAAAATTCTTCACTAAACGTAGTGCTGAGAGACATTGCAGCAATCCTTGAAGCTGAAAAAAAGACAAAAAAAACTGAAGGAACTGACTCTTTGTGGTAAGATGTAAATGTGATTTTGGATGAAATATGATATATTGAATTTTGCAAAGCTCTTTTATTGACACTAAGCCAATGTGATCAGTGCCAGAAGAACTAACGTGTCTGAGTGATGATTTTTTTTGTGTTTACATCAAACATGTTGTTACGGCCCTGGGCTAGGGCCCACCTACAAGACCACGCCTTCGTGTATTGCAGTAACTCTTGTACCCTTTCGTTGTAAAGTCAATGGACTTGTGCCTCATCGCTGGACTGGTTTCCGGCTCGTTCCCCATTGGTGGATTTCGTTCCTGCTCGTTCCCCATTGGTGGACTTCGTTCCTGCTCGTTACTCGTGGACGGCCCAATCAACGAGCTCCACCTGTGCAGCTGGGACCAATAAAAGGACCTCGGTCCAGCTGCTCAGGGCGGCTGGAACGTTAGAGTTCAGTTCGCCTCGCTTGTGCTCGTTGTGTCTCTTGGTTGGACTTTTGTGAATTCTTGAGACACTTGCTTTTGTTATTTGTACTCATTTGTTAATCCTGGTTGATTAAGATCCTTTGTTTAAAACCTACCTCTTTGCTTTACTAAAAATAAATTGTAAACTCTTTCCACACCATTTAACAGCTTGGTTTATGTTACTTCCCTCCTTCCTAGCAGAGCCGGTCGTAACACATGTAAATAAAATTAATTGCCTTTGCCTGGAACAACATTTGTTAACATTATTCTTTTCCGTTGTGTTTTTGATTGTACTTAATGGAAAAGGTGTGAGAAGAAACGGTGTTTATGAAATCGGTGCCTTCCACAATCATCAATAAAATCACTTGCTCAACTGGCCTTTTTCCTGAGCCTTTGTGTTAGTAGACTCATTTAAAAGCCAAATATAGAAAACAGTGTCAGTGTGAAAAGGTCGGTTTCTGATTGCCAAACTTACATTTATGAATAAAAAAGTTATTATTAGCAAATAAATTATGAAAAAAGCATCTACAGCACCACACTTCTTAAAGAAACAGAAAACAACATTTTCCCACTTTAAAGAAAAGTTTTTATAAAGAAATAAACTGAGAAATTTATTGAAGTCCTTCCAAAATGTCCTTGAGTATGAGCCGATCCAAAACAGGTGTTGAACTGTCTTAGCGTGGGTTCCACAAAAAGAGCAACTCTTCCGGTTTCTCTCTCTTCGGTACAAAACACAGTTTTACGCTTACAATGCAAACTGTGCCACAATTGTTAACCAATCAGGAGTCGGACGCGAGGGCTGATTCTGATTGGCTGTTTACTGTCCAATCGCATTTTATAACAGTATGACGTCCGGGTAGACTCAAAAACACAGGCCGTGTCCAAATTAACAGTCTGCGACCTCAGAAGGCCAGTTTGCAGGCTGGGTCCTCTGAAGCCTAACAAGGCTCCTCCTCATGTAGCCTGAATGGATCGCATAACTCGTGGTGAATTTGGACAGGCTCAATAGCTACAAATTAATAGGCTCTGTCCTTCGATGTCCAATATGGCGACCAGAATACGTCACTTCCGGTGCGACGAGACTGCTTACGCAGGTGTCCAAATTCACGCAGCCTCAGAGAACTAGCCTTCAAATCTGGCCTTGTTTCCATGGAGTATCCATGGCGACGGGCCCTGAGGGAAGGCTACTAAAATGTAACCTTCGCAGCCTTAAATGCCTCGCTCTTCTTACGCCGTTCTACACTCTTCTTCGACAAAAAAAAAACAAACGAAGCTACGTACGTGTTCCACTTCATCGGAGTGCACTTTCAGATGTAAGTATAAGTTATTTGTATGTAATATTAAAACATCACTCATAAGAAATATTGGGCAGCAATGGTTGGATATTTAGCTCCAGATTAAGATCAGTTTATCAGTTATCGGCCAAATATAACTAAGGTCGTTCTAGTAACTCTTGTATAGAAGGTACGGCTGAAACATTTGAATTGTCGTAATTCTGCATGCATGCAAAATAGCATTATTTTATTTTATCTTTCTCTTATGCTTTCGGGAGCAAGGAGATGACCGTGCGGCTGATCAAGCTCCAGGGGGAATCGTATATACGACAGCCTCTTTACGGGAGGCCAAGTTCTACGCAGCCAGTACATGGTGTAAAATAAAATATCACGGGAAAAACATTTCACGGGTTATTATCTTATCTATTTCCATCCATTTACTCAAGATGCGCTAATTCAATGGTACCTAATCTTTCTTGGGTTGTGTACCCTCGGGTACCCCCCTGACTCTTCTGTGTTGATTATTCACTAAATGTATGTAACAGAACTGTTCATGAATTATTATTTTCTCTACCTGAACGTGATTTGTTAGGAATTGGATATGAAATAGGATATTAGAATATTTAAGTCACATATATTTCAATAGTAGGGAGCAAAACAAAGAAATAAAACTGCCTTTGTTGAAACGAACTCATGAAATAAGACTCTACAAATTGGATTTAGAAATGCGGAGACAAGAATTGGAGAGACAGAGGTTGGCAGAGGAGAGAAGGGCAACTGAGAGGAGGGAGACGAAGGTTTTTCAGTTTAATGGAAAAAATGATTGATCAAAATAAAAATCAATGCTTGGTGTTCAAGACTAGAATTTATATAACATTCACTTAAAAGTAAACAAAAACCGGGGTACTTTCAAAACAGATGAACTAGTTTGTATCGCTCAACAATTTATTTCACGTGTTTACATGCATTTGTCCCAGTCACAGCTTTAGATCAGCTTCTTCAAACAAAAGTGAAAAAGCCCAGGTTTGTAAAAGACCAAAACTTTTACAATAATATGAAGATGCCACCATGTGTCTGTTTTGCTTGCAAACTGTTGGGAACAAACAAAATGGATAAATTAAGTACATCATAACTTACAGTAAATTCACAGAAATAACTATTCACAGTAAATGAATAAAAAGCATTCCCCAGTTCATAACAGTTGCAGGATAAACCTGAGTGTGCCAGTGCTATTTTTTAATTCTCGCCTGAGCAGGGACTCATTTGGAGCATGGATGGAACCGTTCTTCCAGGACCCATGACATGGATGGGGCACAATGAGGAGTCCTGATCTTCCTCTCCTGACTCGAAGTGGGGCATCACACCGGTTGCAGTGTCCACTACATCATCCATTACGTGGGGGTTTGCAGAGGTGGCTGGGGCAATTGATGGCTGCCATGTCACTACAAAAGATGGGAAAGATTTATTAACCATTCATTACATTGTATACGAATCTATTTTTCATCTGCTGATATTTTGCCATGTTTGTGCGCCTTGGAATGATGAATGTTGAAGCGCCGGGCCCACACACCCTGCACCGGCCGCTTGTAAGGAGTGATGATGGGGAGTGGTCGTGTGGCACGGGTACCCTCCATCTGCCAAGATGAAGTGCCCTGGAGGAGGATACAACCCTCTTTGGTAAAGGGGGCTGTGCCGGAGGACCCTGGAGTCGTGGACTGATCCAGGCCAACCCAAGAATATGTCCAGAAAGCGACCCTGATGGTCACACACAGCTTGCATGATTATGCTGCTGAAAAGCTCGCGGTTCTTATAAGTCATGACCATCAAGGTCACTTGGAGGCTTGATTCGGACATGACAACCATCTATTGCTCCAGCAACTTTTGCAAATGCATGGTGCCTCGCCAGTCCTGTAAATCCCTGGGTCACTGCCTGAAGGTCTCCTGCAATGTTGGGGAAGTGGATGACTCTGTGGCGAAGAGCCACCACTTCCCCAATGACCCGGTGGATGATGTAGTGGACGGTGGACCGCGGCATCCAAAATGCTCGTGCCACCACCCGATTTGATGCCCCACTTGCCAGCCAGAAGAGAAAGAAGTGCACCTCGATCTCGGCACCCCATCCATGTCATCGGTCTTGGTCCAGAAGGTTCAGCAACAGTCTGAAAGAATACCTGCTCAGGCGAAAGTTTGGTTGGAGATCCTCTCCATTAAAAAAAAAAAACGGTCCAACACTGGCACACCCAGGTTTATCCTGCAGTTTGGACTTCTTGGCTGTTAATGTTTTGAATAAAAAAGAAAATGAACGCATGAATTATTGTATTTGTTTCATTTGCTTGCATAATTCCGACATTATCACCAACTTAATTTTAATAACTCTGGCCCTAAACTCTCTAGTGGTATTCTGGTGTTTTGCTATATGTAAAAGTATGTATTTGGTCACAAACGAAACACAGGGACAATAAAGCCATCACAAGTATCTAAGCTTACAAAAACTATTTAAGAATCTATACAATTATTTAATTTCCATTCAATATTCGTTCTCCCCCCGCGAGCCGTCACCTTACCGTGGTGGAGGGGTTTGCGTGTCCCAATGATCCTAGGAGCTAAGTTGTCGGGGGCTTTTGCCGCTGGTAGGGTCACCCATGGCAAACAGGTCCTTGGTGAGGGTCCAGACAAAGCACGGCTCACCAAACCCCCTTATGAAGCACAAAATTATTGGACCACGATTTCCCTTGCCCGGACGCGGGTCACCGGGGCCCCCCTCTGGAGCCAGGCCTGGAGGTGGGGCTCGTCGGCGAGCGCCTGGTGGCTGGGCCTGCACCCATGGGGCTCGGCCGGGCACAGCCCGAAAAGGCGACGTGGGTCCCCCTTCCCATGGGCACATCACTTGTGGGAGGGGTCAAAGGGGTGGGGTGCAATGTGAGTCGGGTGGCGGCAAGAGGCAGGGACCTTGGCGCTCTGGTCCCCGGCTACAGAAACTAGCTCTTGGGACATGGAATGTCACCTCTCTGGCGGGGAAGGAGCCTGAGCTGGTGTGCGAGGAAGAGAAATTCCGACTAGATATAGTTGGGCTCACCTCCACACACAGCTGAGGTTCTGGTACCAGTCCTCTTGAGAGGGGTTGAACACTCTTCCACCGTGGAGTTGCCGAAGGTGAGAGACGCCGAGCAGGTGTGGGCATACCTATTGCCCCCCGGCTTGGCGCCAGTACACTGAGGTTCACCCCGGTGGATGAGAGGTGGCGGGACGGGTGCTGACTGTTGTTTGCGCTTAGGCACCAAACAGCAGTTCAGAGTACCCACCCTTTTTGGAGTCTTTGGAGGGTGTACTGGAGAGCGCTCCCCCTGGAGACTCCCTCGTTCTGCTGGGGGACTTCAATGCTCACGTGGGTAGCGACAGTGAGACCTGGAAGGGCGTGATTGGGAGGAATGGCCCCCCCCAATCTGAACCCAAGCGGTGTTCAGTTACTAGACTTCTGTGCTCGTCATGGATTGTCGATAACGAACACCATGTTCAAGCATAAGGGTGTCCATATGTGCACTTGGCACCAGGACACCCTAGGCCGCAGTTCGATGATCGACTTTGTAGTCGTGTCATCGGATTTGCGGCCGCATGTTTTGGACACTCGGGTGAAGAGAGGGGCGGAGCTGTCAACTGATCACCACCTGGTGGTGAGTTGGCTCCGAGGTTGGGGTACGATGCCGGTCCGACCCGGCAGACCCAAGGGTATTGTGAGGGTCTGCTGGGAAGGCTTGGCAGAATCCCCTGTCAGAAAGAGTTTCAACTCCCACCAGAACTTTGACAACGTACCGGCGGAGGCGGGGGACATTGAGTATGAGTGGACCATGTTTCGTGCCTCCATTGTTGAGGCAGCCAATGGAAGCTGTGGACATAAGGTGGTCAGTGCCTGTCATGGCGGCAACCCCCGAACGCGCTGGTGGACACCGGCGGTAAGGGATGCTGTCAGGCTGAAGAAAGAGGCCTATCGGGCCTTTCTGGCCTGTGGGACTCCGGAGGCAGCTGACAGGTACCGACTGGCCAAGCGGAATACAGCTTCGGTGGTTGCCGAAGCAAAAACTCGGGCGTGGGAGGAGTTCGGTGAGGCCATGGAAAACGACTTCCAGACGGCTTCGAAGAAATTCTGGTCCACCATCCGTCGTCTCAGGAGAGGGAAGCAGTGCACCATCAACACTATAGTGGAGATGGGGTGCTGCTGACCTCGACTCGGGACGTTGTGAGTTGGTGGGGAGAATACTTCGAAGACCTCCTCAATTGTACCGACACGCCTTCCATTGAGGAAGCAGAGCCTGAGGACTCCGTGGTGGACTCATCTATCTCAGGGGCTGAAGTAACCGAGGTGGTTAACAAGCTCCTCGGTGGAAAGGCCCCGGGGGTGGATGAGATCCGCCCGGAGTTCCTTAGGGCTCTGGATGTTGTGGGGCTGTCATGGTTGACACGCCTCTACAACATTGAGTGGACATCGGGGGCAGACCGGGGTGGTGGTCCCCCTTTTTAAGAAGGGGGACCGGAGGGTGTGTTCCAATTATAGAGGAATCACACTCCTCAGCCTCCCTGGTAAGGTCTACTCTGGGGTACTGGAGAGGAGGGTCCGTCGGGAGGTTGAAGCTCAGATCCAAGAGGAGCAGTGCGGTTTTCATCCTGGCCGTGAAACAGTGGACCAGCTCTACACTCTCTACAGGGTCCTTGAGGGTTCATGGGAGTTTGCCCAACCAGTCTACATGTGTTTCGTGGACTTGGAGAAGGCATTCAACCGTGTCCCACGGGGAGTTCTGTGGAGCGTGCTTCGGGAGTACGGGGTACCGAGCCCCTTGATACGGGCAGTTGGGTCCCTGTACCACCGATGTCAAAGTTTGGTCCGCATTGCCGGCAGTAAGTCGGATTCGTTTCGATGAGGGGATCCGGTTTGGTGAACTCAGTATTTCATCTCTGCTTTTTGCAGATGATGTGGTACTGTTGGCTTCGTCAAGCAGTGATCGCCAACTTTCATTGGAGCCGTTCGCAGCTGAGTGTGAAGCGGTTGGGATGAAGATCAGCGCCTCCAAATCTGAGACCATGGTTCTCAGTCGGAAAAGGGTGGAATGCCCTCCCCAGGTTGGGGAGGAGATCCTGCCCCAAGTGGAGGAGTTTAAGTATCTTGGGGTCTTGTTTACGAGTGAGGGGAGGATGGAGCGAGAGATCGACAGGCGGATGGGTGCAGCCGCCGCTGTGATGCGGACCTGTATCGGTCTGTCGTAGTGAAGAGGGAGCTGAGCCAAAAGGCGAAGCTCTCGATTTACCGGTCGATCTTCGTTCCTACCCTCACCTATGGTCACGAGTTGTGGGTCGCGACCGAAAGAACAAGATCTCGGATACAAGCGGCCGAAAAGAGTTTCCTCCGCAGGGTGTCTGGGCTCTCTCTTAGAGATAGGGTGAGAAGCTCGGCCATCCGGGAGGGACTCAGGGTCGAGCCGCTGCTCCTCCATGTAGAGAGGAGCCAGATGAGGTGGCTCGGCATCTGTTTAGGATGCCTCCTGGACGACTCCCTGGTGAGGTGTTCCAGGCATGTCCCATCAGCAGGAAGCCCATGGGACGACCCAGGACACGCTGGAGAGACTACGTCTCCCGGCTGGCCTGGGAGTAACTGGGCATCCCTCCGGCAGAGCTGGAAGATGAGGTTGGGGAGCGGGAAGTCTGGGCTTTCCTGCTGAAGCTGCTGCCCCCGTGACCCGACCCCAGATAAGCGGCGGATAATGGATGGATGGATCGATGGATGTTCGTTCTATTATGAAGCAAACACATGTACTACTGAAGTTATCTTTTTGGGTCTTACTGGCTATATTTTTAGTTCATCTGTAACAGTCACGTTATATTTGTGACGGCTCGGGTTGGGAGGAGGGCCTGGCTGTCTCTGATTATTTGCAGGTTCGCGATCCCTCCAGCCAGGCTCTCCTCCGGAGAAAGTGGGCGTCGGCTCCGGCGCACCTGCGGCTCGTTGGCTGCAATCAACGAGCAGCATAAGAACCAGCCACGCCAGGAGCTCGACGCCGGATTATCTCGTCTACTCACGTGGTACTGGCCATGTCTCGACACGCTGCTCGTTCGCCTGATCCTTTGTTCCCTCGTGCCTGTCTGACCTCTGTGCTCTCTGTGTCCCCTTCCAGCCGACCCGAGCCCGTCCGGTCCCGAGCTTCCCGCGCCCGTTCCCAAGTTCCTGCCCGGCGATCGTCTCGCCCGCGCTTCCCCCCATTCGCCGCTCACCTGCTTCTTCCGGGCCGCGCCCGCCGCTCCTCCGCCACCCGGCGAGCGACTCCCGGTGCACGCCGCTCCAACGCCTGCCCGACCACCCACGCTCCCGCAGCCGCGCTCCCTGCACGGCTCGCCGCGCCTCCTCAACCCATAATAAATCCGGTCTCTACCATCTATGTCGCTCTTGGGTCCTCCTTCCCTCACACTCGGTTCACGGAACCACGACAGAATAATCCGGCCAACCCAATGGACCCAGCGACCCTGGATTCCCTCGGGGCGGCGCTCGCCCTCCCAGCAAGCCAGCTCGAGCGCCACGAGAGGATGCTTCAGGAGTGCTCGGGCTCCTTCCAGGCAGTCCATCGCCAACTCACGCACCTCTCCAACCAGGTGGGCTCGCTCGCTTCCCTCTCCGACCTCCCTAGCGGTGCCTTCCCGGCCCCTCCCGCTCCCGCGACGTCCTACGCAGGCAGCCGGGAGCCCCACGTTCCCTCGCCCGAGCCCTACTCCGGGGACTTAGGCGCTTGCAGCCAGTTCCTCCTCAGCACGTCACTAGTTTTCGACCTGCAACCCCACAGCTACTCCTCCGACCGGGCCAAGATAGCATACATGATAAACCTGCTCCGCGGCCGCGCCGCCAAATGGGCGACAGTGTTGTGGGAGGCTTCGTCACCAGCGATGTCCTCCTACCCGGAGTTTTGCCAGGAGCTGCGTCGCGTGTTTGACCATCCCGTCCAAGGACGCGAGGCGTCCCGAAGACTGCTCACCGTCCGACAAGTCTCCCGCTCGGCAGCGGACTTTGCAGTCGAGTTCCGCATCCTGGCTCACGAGAGCCGCTGGAACGAGCCGGCTCTCCGTGAGGCCTTCCTGAACGGGCTGACCGACGCCCTTAAGGATGAGCTGGCCGTGCGCGACGAAACCTCGACCCTCAAAGAGCTGATCGTCTTGGCCATCAAGGTCCCGGCGGCCGCCCAGGCCAGCCGCTCACTCCCCGACCTTCCTTGCCGAAGGCAGCCCTCCGGTTGCGGCCCAGACCTCCGCCGCCTCCGCCGGTCCGGACGAACCCATGCAAGTGGGAAGAACCACCCTGGACGCCCAGGAGCGGCAACCAAGCCTGCTGGTATCTGCCACCGGCTCTTCCCCCCGAATGTCGATTCCTGCCCGTCTACTGGGCCAACACGCCCCCCTCCTGGTCACCGCGCTGGTCGACTCGGGGGGCCGACGGCAGCTTCTTGGACCTGACCCTAGCACACCAACTCGGGGTCACCATGGAGCCCATCGCCACCCCCCGGCGGGTGGTCGCGCTGGACGGGCACCTCATCGCCCAGGTCTCCCAACAGACCACCCCCCTGACCCTCATTGTCTCGGGCAACCACCGGGAGTCCATCAGGCTGTTCCTGATCCACTCCCCCCAGGTCCCCCTGGTCTTAGGGTTTCCGTGGCTCCAGACCCACAACCCCGCCATCGATTGGAGGAAGTGCGCCCTCACCGGATGGAGTGAATTCTGCCACTCCCACTGCCTGCGTTCCGCGGATCCGGCCCCTTCCTCTCCCCCACCCGCCCCCCCTCCGCCCGATGTCTCCACCGTCCCCCCAGAGTACCACGACCTCGCCCAGGTCTTCAGTAAGGACCTCGCCAGCACCCTCCCCCCCCATCGGCCCTACGACTGCGCCATCAACCTCCTTCCGGGGGCTCCTCTGCCCAACACCCGCCTCTACAACATCTCCAGGCCAGAGAAGGAAGCGATGGAGACATACATCCGCGAGTCGCTGGCTGCCGGGCTCATTCGTCCCTCTTCTTCCCCCCTGGGAGCGGGGTTCTTCTTCGTAAAGAAGAAAGATGCCTCGCTCCGCCCCTGCATCGACTTCAAGCCCTTGAACCAGATCACGGTAAAAAACAAGTCCTCGCTCCCTGTAGAAAAGGCTGCTAAGAGACTGTGACACCAGCTCCTTTAAGAGGGCAGAGTTTAGTGCTCCAACTCAGTTGCTTGGGCGTGGTGCGGGTATATAAGAAGGAGGAAGGGGGAGGATCGTGTCAGTCTGTCTATCGAGCGAAGTTTGAGTTGTAGTTCACATTTATCCTGCTTTGAGTTGTGCGTGAGACAAGTAAGTTACAGCATTAATAACACTGTTTGTTTGTCTGTACAATCCACGTTCCATTGCTAATTAGTAACATGCAATGTTCAATGTTTATTATTTTCCTTTTAGAACCACACAAATAGAGCGTTTTGAAGCGTCAAGAAATGTGTGCTTTGACTGCAACTTATTAAAAGACCTGAACCACAAGACCATACCCTCATTATTGGAGCTCTAACCGGACTCTCAACAGCGATTTGCATACTCCTCCCAGCACTTGTCAGTTACATATTTTTCAATGGTCCTTCGAGCCGGATGTCAAATCGCTGTTTGAAGATGCAGGATTCAGAATTAGCAGCACCTGGCGGCAAATCCAAACGATTGGCATCAGTGCCTTCCTATATGTCTGATTATGACTTAAGTGGGCCAGGTGCGCTGAGTAAATTCCGAAGACCAGCTGCTCCTACTAGAGCATTACCAGAGGAGCACGTAGCTACGGAGCGCTCAACTAGTAGATCCCCATCACCACCGGCTAGCCAGGGCTTTGACACGGGAAATTTGGGGGATGTTGAGCATGAGCAGGGGTCTCAGCATTTTATGTTGCAAACCACCAGGGGGCAGGATGTCAACACACTCAGTGAGTTTAATGCTGCCCTTAAAGAGATGCGCCAAGAAAATGCTGAACTCCGCAAACAGTTTCAGAGCCTGATGACTGCCTTCCAGTCCAATCCTCCTCCGCCTAACCTCCCACCTCCAGGCACATACCGCAGTGGGTTTGACGGAGGCAATCAACGCCCGACCAGAAGCCAACCAGACTATCCAACCCACTCACAGCTACAAGATCAGGCACGCGGGTCGTCCGGAAACCTGACACAGGACTTCTCACAAGCCAAAGTTTCACAGCCACCCGCAGATCAAGGATATAGTCCATACTACGCAGCCACACCCCCGCAAAGTGCGCCTCGTGCTGACATGTATGGCCAAAGGCATCCCGCTCATTCATTCAGAGCTAGTGACCCCCAGTATGAAGATTCATACGCTGGCAGAGATTCAGCCTTCCCCCCAGTGCCCTACTCTCATGTCCCACAGAGAGAGACCACATACAGAGGACCAAAGCCCACCATTCCCAGCCTCACATCCCCAGACCCCAGAGGCTTTGCACGTATGAAGTTAGCCTTAGAGAATTTATTACCGCATGATGCCACTGAGAGATACAAGTACCAGATTCTCACTGATCATCTTAAGTGTGAAGAAGCCTCACTCGTTGCTGACTCTTACTGTAATTCCAGGCTTCCCTACACAAATACGATGCTGGCTCTCACCAAGATGTCTGGACAGCCCCACAAGCTTGCTGTGCAACGGATTGCAGCGCTAATGGATGGTCCAAACATACGTAGCGGTGATGCTAAGAGCTTTCGTTTATTCGCTCTCAATGTGCGCTCACTAGTGGGCATGTTAGAACAGCTGGGTCGACAAGGTCAGGTTGAATTAACCTGTGGCTCTCATGTCTCGAGGCTCTTAAGTAAACTCCCCCACGACCTCAATGCCAGCTTTAAAAGATTCATCCATCCACTTAGAGTTTCCATTCCGACCCTTTTCGAATTCGCTGATTGGCTGGAATATGAGTTAGAAGTCCAGGAAGACAGCATTCCGCCCCCCAAGAGAGACGAGTCGTCCAACAAGAGGCATGATGACAAGCGCGCTACTAAATCTTCAAGTAAGTCTGCTACTATCCTCCTGAGCACTGAGAAAGCTTCGGGATCAAGCTGTGCAGCAGACCCACCTGCCTCTGGACAGTCAGCTGACAAGGCAAATACGATGGAAAAGAGAAAGGCCTACTGTCCATATTGTGATAATGACAAGCACTTCCTAAACAGCTGCTCTAATTTTAAGGACTTGACTAGGGAACAAAAGGTGACGTGGATTAAAGTCAATAAGAAGTGCTGGCGTTGTGGACGCAATCATCAAGCGGCAAAGTGCACGCTCAAAGCCCCCTGTAAGGACTGTGGCAGGAAACATCTGCTTGTGCTGCATGACGTGAACGAGAGAGGAAAGGAGGAGGAACAAGCACCGCATTCACCGCCAACAGGAAGCTGCCTCGTAAGCACAACCAACAGAGTCCTGTATGCAGACCGCCCAGTCTACAACCGGAAGGTGTTGCTGAAGATCAGCAAAGTCTTCCTGAGGAACGGTGACAAATCCTTGGAGACATATGCAATTCTAGATGATGGCTCTGAGCGGACAATACTGCTCCAGCCTGCTGCCAAACAGTTGTGCCTTCAAGGAAGAAAGGAGGTGATGGCTTTCCGTACGATCCGGTCAGGACTGGATCAGCTCCATGGAGCGTCAGTTTCATTCACGATTTCGCCAGCTGACAGCCCTGACAAGATATACAGTATCCCGAATGCCTTCACAGCCGCTCAACTGAGTCTAGCAAAGCATTCTCATCCAGTTGCCGCACTTAAGCAGAAGTATAAACATCTGTCAGGTTTGCCTCTTCTGTCACTGAACAGGGTCCAGCCGATGCTGCTGATTGGTGCTGACAACACGCACCTCATCACACCAATAGAGCCAGTCAGATCAGGACCACCTGGTGGGCCAGCAGCTGTAAAGACACGCCTTGGATGGACTCTACAAGGGCCAGCCCAAGCCATTAAGTCAAGCCCGAATGTAAGTCACTGCCTTTTTACATCCACCTCTTAATTCACAGAGCTTTTCTCATGCGTTGAGAAGTTATGGCAGATGGAGGTGCTTCCCTACCGCAGCGAGAAGCTAGCAGTTCGGTCAAGACAGGACCAGGAGGCAGTTAAATTACTTCAAGAACAAACGGTGAGAGTCGATATCAATGGCACTAAGCGTTATGCCACACCCCTTCTTCGAGTTAAGAACATGCCTCTCCTCAAAGCCAGCCCTGTGGCAGTATTGCCACTCCTGAGAGGCATAGAGAAGCGCTTAGCTAATTCCCCAGAACAAGCCGCTATCTACAAAGAGGAGATAAAGAAGCTTGTAGATGCTGGCTATGTCGTGAAGTTGACAGACTACGAAGTAGAGCACAGCCCAGAAGCGTGGTATATACCGCACCATAAGGTCCAACATAATGGGAAGAATCGGGTGGTGTACAACTGCTCATTCCATTACCAAGGTTACAACCTTAACCAACTCCTGCTACCAGGTCCCACTCTCGGTCCCTCCTTGCTAGCTGTTCTTTTACGCTTCAGGGAGCATGCCGTTGCCTTCAGCAGTGATATCCGGAGCATGTTTCATCAGGTAAGGCTCCTGCCTGCAGATCGACCACTTGTGCGATTCTTATGGAGAGACATGCAGCGGGACCGCCCACCTGATGTGTATGAGTGGCAGGTGCTCCCATTTGGAACCACCTGCAGCCCCTGCTGTGCAACATTTGCGCTGCAGAAACATGTCACTGACCACAGCCAACCGGAAGAGGACGTACGTGATGTCATCCACAAGTCCTTCTATGTGGACAACTGTCTCCTTAGTCTCCCTTGTCCAATTGCAGCCAAGACTCTTGTAGACAAACTGCGCTATCTTCTGGCTGAGGGTGGATTCGAGTTGAGGCAATGGGCAAGCAACTGTCCCAGTGTCATCGAGCATCTTGCACCAGACATGAGGTCATCCAGTTGTGAGCTGTGGTTCAGCCAAGGTCAAGTCGACCTCCAGGAGCCCGCACTCGGACTCCAATGGAACTGTAAGTCTGACTCTCTCACATACAAACACAGAAACATTGACTGCACAGTGACTACAATGAGAAACATCTATCGAGTTTTAGCCAGCCAATATGATCCCCTTGGCTACATTGTGCCTTATACCACTCGAGCTAAAGTCATTGTGCGCCACCTGTGGGAGAAGAATAGGGAATGGGACGATCCACACCTTCCACAAGAGGTACTGGAGAGGTGGCATGAATGGGAAGCAGAATTAGTCCACTTGCCTGAGATAGCCCTGCCTAGGTGCTACACTAGCCCCAGTCTGGATCAACCTAACTGTACAAGAGACATTCATGTATTTTGTGACGCCTCTGAGCTGGCATATGGATCAGTGGCTTATCTGAGGACAGAGAATGCAGAGGGGGAAATTGAAATTGCATTCCTTGCAGCCCGATCACGTGTTGCACCCAAAAAGCAACAATCTGTGCCACGACTAGAGTTGTGTGCCGCCCTGACAGGTGCCCAGCTCTACAAAGTTATTAGTACTGCCCATACGCAGTTGCACCCTATGGTCAGACTCCGCTACTGTCTTAACCTGGTTGAACTCAGACTCGTGCAGATACAAGGTCTTCGTGGGTACACGTGTGGCGGAGATACAAGAACTGACAGAAGCAGGTGCATGGAGATACGTGCCCTCACGAGACAACCCGGCAGATGACATTACCCGTGGCCTCACCCTCCAAGACATAAGCCAAGGCAGTAGATGGACCCATGGCCCTACGCTGCTAAAACAGACTCCTCGTGACTGGCCCAACCTACCTCCTCCACCTCACCACGTCCCCGAAGGTGAGCTGAAACATCATCTCGTGCTAACTCTGTCCAGTTCTAGTCTTCCAGATCCTCTTCAATACGAGACATGGGACAGTTTCATTCAGGCCACTGCCCGGCAGTTTCATGGGGCGGCCGACTCCAAGAAGCCCCTCACGGCTGATTCCGATGCTGCTGCTGAGCTGGAAACCTTGCAACAATCTCAAAGAGAGTCATTCCCTGAGGATGTCACCCAGTTAAAGGTCAACAAACCCATTGCTAAATCAAGTCGACTTATCCCACTTGCACCTGAGTTTGATAAACAAACAGGTCTTATCAGAGTAGAAGGCCGTCTTCGCCGTCTCCCCCTCCTGACAGCGGATGAAGTGCACCCCATTGTTCTGGACCCTAAACATGCTCTGACCAGACTCATCATACAGGATTATGATGTAAAGCTACAGCATCCCGGGCCAGAACGAGTGTTTGCTGAGATCAGGAGGAAGTACTGGGTGCTACGTGGACGCGAAGCCGTACGCCGGCATCAGAGATCCTGTGTGAAGTGCAAGAAGTGGAAAGGACAACCAAATCCTCCACGGATGGCGGACCTCCCTCCGGCCAGACTGCGTCTCTTCAAACCTGCATTCTATCCCACCGGCGTAGATTGTTTTGGGCCATACACCATCAAGATTGGACGCAGGAACGAAAAGAGGTGGGGGATAATATTTAAATGTCTAACCACTAGAGCAGTCCACCTCGACCTGATTCCTAGTATGGACACAGATGCGTTCCTGATGGCCCTGAGACGCTTTATAGCCAGACGAGGGAAACCCCAAGAGATTCTCTGTGACCAGGGAACAAACTTCAGAGGAGGCGAACGAGAACTACAGGAAGCATTTCAAGAGCTTCATCCTGAGCTCCAGCAACAGCTTGCTGGCCAACAAATCAGGTTTGCCTTTAACCCTCCTGGTTCCCCACACTTTGGCGGATGCTGGGAGCGGGAAATTCGCTCATTGAAGACTGCCCTTCAAGTCACCATCGGAGCCCAGATCGTTACAGATGAGGTATTACGCACAGTACTAGTTGAGATTGAGGGGATGCTCAATTCAAAACCTCTGGGCTACACTTCATCTGAGATTGCGGACCCTGACCCCATTACCCCCAATTGTTTCCTCATGGGGCGGCGGGACGCCTCGCTGCCACAAGTCGTCTATGAGGACTCCGAGATACTTGGCCGAAGAAGATGGCGGCACAGTCAGGTGCTAGCAGACCATTTCTGGCAGCACTTCCTGCGACACTATCTGCCAGGACTTCAAGCCCGCCACAAGTGGCAAAATGAATCAGCTGATCTGCAAGTGGGAGATGTAGTTATGATTGTGGACAAGCAGCTGCCACGGGCATTCTGGCCTGTAGGGAAAGTCTCTCAGGTCTTTCCTGGACCAGACACTCGAATCAGATCAGCCGAAGTGACTGTGAAGGGAAGAACTTACGTCCGACCTGTGGCAAGACTCATCAGCCTACCTGCTCTGCCGAAGGACGATTAATCACCCTTTGTATGACCTTTTCTGTTGTTCATATTCACAGGTGAATATGGGGGCGGCTGTAGAAAAGGCTGCTCAGAGACTGTGACACCGGCTCCTTTAAGAGGGCGGAGTTAAGTGCTCCAACTCGCGTGCATGGGCGTGCGTGCGTGTATTTAAGAAGGAGGAAGAGGGAAGAATCGTGTCAGTCTGTCTATCGAGTTAAGTTTGAGTTGTAGTCCACATTTATCCTGCTTTGAGTTGTGCGTGAGACAAAACCACACGAATTGAAGCGTCAAGAAATGTGTGCTTTTGACTGCAACTTATTAAAAGACCTGATCCACAAGACCATCTCCTCATTATTGGAGTTCTAACCGGACTCTCAACAGCGATTTGCATACTCCTTCCAGCACTAGTCAATTACATATTTTACACTAGCTAAAACCTCTTTCTAGGTTGAGCTCTATCAAGTGTTTGGGATGTGTTGCTAAGCAGAATCTCACTTCGGAAAAAACTATCATTTTGTCAAATATACCAAATATTTTTTTTCATGCTATATTATATTTTTTATACTTTGGATTGCTTATATAATGCATCACCAACTTCCGTGGCAGCAGCACGACCTCTGTAGACCCGAGTGCATCGCTGGCAGAGGAGCTTAACTGCTTCTTCGCTCGCTTTGACTCGCCCCAACCGTCACACCCCCGCACTTCATGCTCCAACTCCCCCCCACTCATCGTAGAGGAACACGATGTGAGGCGCGCGCTCCTGGTGGTTAACCCCAGGAAAGCTACTGGACCCGACGGAATACCAGGCAAGGTCCTCAGAGCATGTGCCCACCAACTGTCACATGTTTTCTGCAGGATCTTCAACCGCTCCCTGGCTCAGGCAGTCATCCCCTCCTGCTTGAAAACTTCCACCATTATTCCTGTCCCCAAAAAGTCACCAGCCGTCCACCTGAATGACTACCGTCCTGTTGCTCTCACACCAGTCATTATGAAGTGCTTCGAGAGGCTGGTTCTCCAGCACATCAGGGACTGCCTTCCTCCCACTCTGGACCCCTACCAGTTTGCATACCGGGCTAACAGATCCACTGAGGACGCCATCGACACTGTTCTGCATGTTGTGCTGGGCCACCTGGAACAACAACAGAGCTATGTAAGGATGCTCTTTGTGGACTACAGCTCGGCATTCAACACGATCATCCCAGACATCCTCGTCGCCAAACTGGACACTCTCGGCCTCCCTGCCCTCACACGCATCTGGATTAAGGACTTTCTGACCAACAGACCCCAGACTGTGTTGCTCGGCCCCTACACGTCCTCCACCCGCATGCTGAGCACCGGTTCCCCCCAAGGATGCGTGCTGAGCCCTCTCCTGTACGCCCTCTACACCTACGACTGCAGCCCGGCCCACGGCAACAACACCATCGTCAAGTTTGCTGACGACACGACAGTGGTCGGTCTGATCTCGGAAGGTGACGAGACAGCCTACAGAGAGGAGGTAAAGAGACTGACAGCTTGGTGCAAGGACAACAGACTGCACCTTAACACTGCAAAAACAAAGGAGATTGTCGTCGACTTCAGGAGGAACAAGACGGTGCAGCCCCCCCTCTGCATCGAAGGCGTGTGTGTGGAGAGGGTCCACACGTTCAAGTTCCTGGGAGTACAGATCTCCGACGACCTTTCTTGGACTCACAACACCACAGCAGTGGTAAAGAAGGTCCACCAGCGTCTGCACTCCCTCAGAGTCCTCAGGAAATTCAACCTGGACAGGAAGCTGCTGCTGGCCTTCTACCACTCGTCCATCGAGAGCCTGCTGACGTACTGTGTCTCCACCTGGTACAGCGGCTGCACTGAGGCGGACAGAGTGAGGCTCTAGAGGACAGTCAAAACAGCGCAAAGGATTATTGGCTGCCCTCTCCCCTCACTGTCGGACATCTACGCCGCCCGGTGCCTCAGAAGGGCTCTCAACATCGTCAAAGACAATACCCACCCAAACTCACACCTGTTCGACCTGTTGCCCTCTGGCAGGCGCTACAGATGCATCAAACCGAGGACCAATAGACTGAGAAACAGTTTCTTTCCGAGAGCCATCTCCATTCTGAACTCTCACACACACACGAGAACACCCTTACCTTGCAGAACAGCATTGTGATGTGTTTTTATAGACACTATTCAGTACTAAATTCCATTGCACTCTCTTATTTATTTATCTAATTTATATATTTGTCTGTATTATTGTTGTATTGCACTGGAGAGGGGAGCCCTCTAATCTCGTTGCACACTTGATTACAATGACAATAAAGGGATTTCTAATTTCTAATTCTAATTCTAACTATAATTAAGCTATTCTTTTTTTAACTTACTAATACAGTGATTCTCAAATATTGGGGTGCGCCCCCCTTGGGAGGCGCGGTGCGATGCTGAGGGGGGCGTGTGGGACCCTGGGGAACATGCTTTTTTGCATGGTTTTGGGACCAAAAAAGGCGATCTCAGACAAGCGGAGTTTGAGCTTGTCAAAGCTGTTTGTGCCCCGAGTTCACGCAGTACTGATTAACAAAAAAAAAAAAGCGTCGCACCGTCGCTCGTTGACCCGGAAGTGATTTCTTTCGCCGCTCCTTAAATACCCCGCGCCAAGCTATCTTGCGCCGCAGCAGAGCGAGCAAGGAGACGCTCAGCGCCCTAATCGCTAAATTTAATTGCTTCGATGGACGCTCGACTTTTAAAAGAAGTCTGACTCAAACCGCGTTCGGGCGGAGAGCCAGCAGCTATGAAACGTTGTATTGCAACCATTACGTATCCAAAAAAATAAGACGATGGCTACGTGAGCAATTTAGCAGACGCTCTCAGGCTGGAACACGGAAATGGCTGACGTCATCAAAACGAAGCGGTTTGACGTCAAACGGATTATAAAAATAAAAAAAAATGTATAGTCAACATATTAAAACTGGTGCTTTATGTTATTTATAAAGAATTTTTGTTTGAAATCCCCCTGGCTCTTTTTGTCTTTTCTATATTATGTATGTATTAATAACTGTTTGGTTTGTTCATGTTAATAAAGTAAAAAAAAACTAAACAAAAACGTATCGTAAATATTTATCATCCCATCAATATTCGCACCACAGAGTGCTGAGTTTCGAGATCCTCAAAATAGTCGTTCTCAAAATGATGTTTTTTTTTAATCAATTTATCTTTGTTAAGCGATATTTTATTGACAATCCAACATTAATATACAAAGAACATGTACATTAGTACGAAATGAAAAAAAAACTGTAGTGGGGGGGCGCAAATTTATTTTCTTCTTGGTAGAGGGGGCGTGACAGGAAATAATTGAGAACCACTGAACTAATACAACCCCGTTTTCCTCAACCAATGAGTCAGTATTCTTTGAAGTGGATTATCCGCAGACTAAAAATTTCTAATTTAATTTATATCAATTTACTGTATCTCAAAAGTCCCCTCATAACATGATAATTTATCATATTCCTGTCATTTCCATCTCAAAATGTCGTTCCATTAATTGAATTACCGTAGTACATCCGTCGCCAAACTGAAGTATGGAACATTAGATGGTTTTTTTCGTTTTGCATGACCTTTGACCTTGCATGTTCTGTTTCAACAAAATTGTATCTCTTATCAGTTTCCCTGTTTCATGAGTTGCTGCCGGGGGCACAAAGGAGGAGTTCAGAGAGGAATTTCACCGTCAGGGGCAATCCCAAACTTTTGTTTCCAGGACATTGTAACACTCTGGGCTGGTTTATTGTTCTTCTTATTGCAATTTTACTGCATTCAGTCTTCCTCGAGACTATATACGTTCTCGTGTTTGCCAAATAGTTAATCCTAGTTTCTCACTTTAGCTTTTCACAGTCAAGATATGAACTTTTTCAACTGCACAATCATTGAGGTCTAATTATCAATTGTTTACCATAGTCAGACTTTTGCCGTCAAAGAGAACTGTTCCTGAACCAAATGTAAACGTTTTTATCACTCAGGGCTTTTCCGTGTTGACAAATCACATTCCACGGAACATGCATTCATCCTTTTATGATCTTAGATTTCTCTATTTATGTGACCGCTTCTTGCAATGAAGATTAATTTCACCCCAATGATTATGTAGCCAATTATCTTTCTCATTCTAATTTTGCTTTAGTTATTATGCAAATTTTTAAACAGATTTTTTTATGCTGCATCTTTCAATGCACACTAGGACGCACACGCGTTAGTTGAACTGATAAAACGGAATATTAATGCAATAACATTTGGGTTTTAGAAGGGGCAATTCTTTCTACAAAGGAGGGACTGGCACTGGTTTATAACTATCACCCCTTTTCTCCTGCGTGGGGGCTGCCTGACTTCCTGGTCCCACAGTAGATGGTAGCCAGGTTTTTGATTTTGCGTGGTCTTGACCAGAACACGATTAATCACAGGGTACGTATCTGAACAGCGGAGTCGAACCGGCCCAGACTTAATGCATTACTCTTGCTACGTACCAGCGAAACCGTCGGCTCAGCTCCAGGGGCTCCACACAACGGTACGCCTCGATCCTTACTGTGTTCCATGCCACAAAGTGCCCAATATGATACGTGGAAGTGCACTTCTCTTCATTATTTCTATTTTCAGCTCATCATTTTGCTAAAATTTACACCCTGGCCAGGGTCTGTGCTCAAACTGAGCTTATTCACGACTATGTTGTCTATAGCTAGAGTTTTACACTTCTTATTTCTCATCTCTTTAACCACTAGACCTTTCTTTTCCATTTACTTAGTTCCTATCATCATTTTTTTACTTTGACATCTTTTAATGTCTTAATCATTATAGAGGCCTCTTGTTTAAACAATAATTGAAACTAACACAGGGACATTTTCCATGACCAATCAGCCAGCAGACCCACACGCACAAGCTCTCTTTAACGACCCCAAAAGCCCCGACCGCTTGGACACAGGCGCACAACACCCATTGTGAGTAAAAGCATCTCACCTGAAGTTCAGCCGGCCGGCTGTTGAACGCCTGCGCCCCAGCACCCTGAGACCCTCAATGGAGCAAAATGCCAAAAATGTGGTATATTTTGTTGTTGATGTGTGGGTCTGGCTCTGCTTCCCTCCGGACAGGTCGCCGAGCATGGCAGAATTGGTGATGGAAAAAAATTCTCTGACACAGTCATTTTGGTTAGAAACAGATTTTATTCTCGTCACATGCTGATGTCAAAAGAAGTCTCCCCAAAAAGCTAAAAGGGAAAGGTGTCCCCTCTCTCCGGCCTTCCCTTCTTATAGGGAATGGCCACACCGGACATGAATATTGAAGGTTTGTATTACGATTGCTGGCATTGTTTTAAACACTTACGGGACAGAAGGTCAATTATTTAATTTAGCAGGTTCATATTTACTGAACATGTTAAACATTGATTAAACAAAAAGCATTTTTCAAATGAAAGTAGAAGTACAGTGCATCGATAAGATTGACTGGGATTGTAGTCATGGTGTTTACTGATGCATTCATATGCTACATTTATACGACTTAGTTTAAATGTAAGACCTCAAAATTGCACACATAGTATTTTCATGACCCACACTTTCATTCAGAACAAACAGATTCAGTCTGCTCAGGTCAAACTGATGACAAACCAGATAGGACTTCATGGACGAATCCGACAAAACACATTCTCCACATAGGCAATCGAAGATTCAAACATATCAAGTTGGGCCGGGGAGGACGACACAGGGACGCGATCAGGAACACCAAAAATACATAATTTGATCTGGGAAAACATACACCACACAATCTGTACACTGACGAGATTACAGAGGAATTTGAGCAGGAGAGACGGAGAGACTGCCGCCTGCCTGAGAAGGTCAGCCTTGGACGTTTAACGTGGACCGGGGAGGGAGCAAGGACGACCGATTCAACCTACATGACCCTTGACAAAGAAAACCTCCTATAAAATGTGAGGCTGGGCTGAGATCAGCGCGCCATTTTTCGATTGTACGCGTCTGAGTACAGTTTCTCGTCAGAATAAGAAAAAGCCGCCCAGATACTATTTCCTGAACTCCAGAAATCGAAGAAACTAAAATATCGGAACTCTAATCAGTTGTTGTTGAGCCTTTTTGACCCTTTTCTTCTTGAGTCCAAAAAACAAACACGCATTGGAGTAAGTTTGGCTTTGAAGATTCATTTACTAAATGTTTCTCATTTTCTCGGTGGCTCAACTCCAACAGTGGATATAAACATACACTACATCTGTCAGCATAGTTTTGAAACCTGACATGACAAACTTAATTTCTTTAACAACATATAAAAACTGTAATATGTAAAATGTTAAATAATCAGTTCAAATTTTATACTAGGGAAAAAACACGGATTTTACCCCCCACTATTGGTTATTCTTTGGCATTTATTTTCTGCACTGATTTCATTTGGCATAAACAAATGTTCAGCAAACTGGCAAATAAAAGGCAACATTTAAAAATAAAACGGCAATAACCTTGAACGATTTCCCCAAACAACTTAATGTTGTGATGCAAATTTTTAACGATAGAAAGTCGTTCTTTACAAAGCAAATGAGAGTAAAACGTGTACAAACCTGCTTCGTTCTCTTCTTTTATTCCACAAAGTTCCATTTTGCACTTGGGTGTCATTCCTGCACTCATTTTCAAACGTCAATCTCAACAAATCCGCACTTAGTCTCTGCTTGGCGATAACTCGTGTGCTTCTCTTTGTTCGATGAGATGAAAGAAAGATGGCATCGTTTTTCAAAGTCCCACTGAAAGGATTTCCTGTTCGTCACGAAAGTGGAAGAACAGGACACACCCCGCTGTGATATGATTGGCTGCTGGCTGTGTGGAGCACTGTCACCAACTCACCGACAGATGTCGCCATTTGCGATGCAAATCATTGTTATCTTCTTCTAAACAGAGAAAAACCTAAGACGCACATGAACAAACATTTTAGTTCCCAAATATGAACTTGAGAGATGTATTGAATTTTACTTTTGTTGCTGGTTTTGTTTTCACATCTGACACCATGTTGTTGGTTGGACAGTATTCCAAATGTATTTCTCTATTATTAACAGTTGACATGATAAAGTGAAACTTTATGTCAACATATTTGCCTTTTTACAGGGTTTTTCGCCAGCGACGTGGTTGCGAATTTTAAATTAAAATACATCACTGTTTTATTCTCTAAATGTTAGAGTCTTAAAAAATGGTTTCAGTGTTTATAACTTAACTAACTTAAATATTTCATTATTCGTTTCAGTATTCATTAAACTACGGTGATTCATTATTTATTTCAAGATTCATTGAACTGTTTTAGTAATAATTTAGTATTCAATGTTTACTCATTACTGTAGTTACTTTTTCAATATTTGTGTCACTATTTTGTTCAATCTTAATATTAATATTAATAAGGCTTTGGCCTTACAGCAAGCAAACCAACTTGGTGTCAGGCCTCAACCGCAGAGAGAAGAAAAATGGTCGTGGAGGAGGTGCGCCGCCAGGAAGAGGCTGAAAGGTCTGCAAAGGCTGTCTCGCTTGCCAAGCAGGGACAGTGGATGAGGTGGGAAGGCCTGGCGAAAAGAAAGCTTGGCTGGAGGGATCTCTGGGAGATGGAAGCTAGCAACATCAGCTTCATCATCAGAGCTACCAATGACGTGCTCCCATCCCCAAAAAACCTCCACCAGTGGTATGGCGAAGATCCAACCTGTGCCCTCTGCCCAACACCAGCAACTCTCAAACACATCCTGACTGGTTGTAAGACCAGCCTCACACAAGGCCGCTATACCTGGAGGCACAACCAGGTTCTCAAGAGCTTGGCAGCAGTGCTTGAAAGCAAGAGAATTACCATCAACTCCTTGCCCTTAAGAGCCACCACGACAATTACAGCACCAAAATTTGTCAGAGAGGGACAGAAAAGGCCCCACCATCCTTTTCTCAAGACAGAATTTGGTCAGCTAACCAAAGGCCCGGGATTGGAAGATGCTGGTCGACATAGGTCAGCAACTAATCTTCCCAGCAGAGATTGCAGCCACCACCCTAAGGCCAGACTTAGTGCTGTGGTCCCCTTCACTGAAGGCTGTCTACATTGCAGAGCTGACAGTCCCGTGGGAAAATGCAGTTGAAGAGGCCTATGAGCGTAAGAAGTTGCGCTACACTGAACTGGCGGCGGACGCACAACAACGAGGGTGGAAAGCCAAGGTCTATCCCGTCGAAGTTGGATGCAGAGGGTTTGTGGCCTCATCAACCATCAAGCTGCTGAAAGACCTGGGCATCCATGGACAGGCTCTGCGGCACACAGTCAGATCGTTCTCTCAAGCGGCTGAAAGAAGCAGCCAGTGGATCTGGATGAAGAGGAAGGACCCCTATTGGGCTCATAGATCAGCAACATGACCCCCGCGCCCCCTCCCCATCCCACCACTAATCTCCGTCATCCCACTTGAGTACCCAGGGCAGAACCATCCACCACAGTTGATTGGGCATGGGACACAAGCGCGGGCGTGATCAACCCGCCGCTGGCCACCATCGATGAGGGTGTCTAGTGATAAAGGCCGAAACACCCAGTGATTTGATGGAACACTACTGACGATGTGTCCCAAATTGACATCTCTCCCATCCCAACCATGAGACACAAGCCCCATGCCACTCTCAACAGCAAGCCTAACCTCATGCGAATACCATCTATCGGCACAATGGACAGTTTACCATCACGTGCAGTGTTTTATGATTCGATATATATATATATATACTTATATATATATATATATATATATATAATTTTTGGGGGACGAAGAAATATATTTCAGAAATACGTGATTAAAGCGTGACATCATCAGAAGGCGCGAGGGCCACCGAAAAACCCTTTTTTATCTCATCTTTTGGCGGATCATATCAAATATAACGAACTAAATGGTATCAACATTTTAGGCTCAGAGCTGACTATCACTCAGTTAGCAGACACGGGGAGGACATGCAAACTCCACAAAAGATGGCCGAAGCCGGGATCGAACCCGATCAGCTCCGGCCATCTTGTGTGGAGTTTGCATGTCCTCCCCGTGCCTGCGTGGGTTTCCTCCGGGTACTCCGGTTTCCTCCCACATTCGAAAAACATGCATGGCATGCCGATTGAACACTCTAAATTGCCCCTAGGTATGAGTGTGAGCGCGGATGGTTGTTCGTCTCTGTGTGCCCTGCAATTGGCTGGCAACTGCCCGAAGATAGCTGGGAAAGGCTCCAGCACTACCCCCACCACCCCCACCCCCGCGACCCTAGTGAGGAGAAGCGGTTCAGAAGATGGATGGATATATATATATATATATATATATATATATATATATATACAAGTGGTGTCAGAAAAACGTGTTTAATCCAACACCCCTCTTTAACGGCGTCAATATTTTTAACGTGCGATTACGACTCATCTTGGCCTAATAAACAAAGTAGTCTTATGACGTAGCACTGACGCTTGCGAGACCGGAAAAAAAACATCAAGCATGCGAAATTTAGGACACGCCTGCATGGGCTTGCTGTGGGGATTTTTCGCCGGTTTATAGAACTAAAAGCATCATGGCGATTGGTAAAAATGACGCAAATTCAATTCTGAACGGCAATTTTTTTTTTTAACTTACCTCATGGTGTCATTGATAAGAGCAAAGTCATTTGTGTGTATTGCCATCGTGAACTGAACTCCTATCGCAGCACGTCCAGTTTAAAATATCATTTGATTGCCAAGTACACCGCTGATGCCAATTCTCCAGCCCCTTGTCAAACCCAGGCATCCATGGATAATTTGCAACTGAAACCGATGGATGGATCAACTAAATTGAGACTCACCAAAGCCATAGCGAAGTCGGTGGCCACTGCGTGTAAGCATCGTGGAGGACGAAGGTCTGGCTGAAATGCTTTGCATTGCGTCTATAGATATCTTCAATGTAACCCTCATTCAAGATTTGCAGGAAGCGGAGAAGGCGGAAGCGCTCGCGCTCATCGTCAGGAGAACGTGATGATGTGACCTCATTATGTGCTTGTGATGACCCCCAGGGTGATGAAGAAAATAGAGAATAGAAATCCCAATGACAATAAAGGGATTTCTATTCTCTATTTTCTTCATCACCCTGTGATAACTTCAGCTGCTGCTTGGAGGCTCCGCCCCTTTGTTGTCCTCACTCTCACCCTTGTTTTCATCTTCAGTCTTTATAGGGACACAATTCAGTGGTGACTTGTTGATCTCCTCCTCCTCCTTTTTTATGTGAGTCAAGTCTGGCTCCTCTTTCACAGAACAGAGATAGTAGGATAGTAGGACACAAAAAGACAAAACACACATTTGGTTTGGTCAAGTCAAACCTCAGGCGGTGACTTAATTGTTTCTACACTGCTACCTTGACTTGTGCCTGACTCACATAGAGCAATGCGTGCCACCCGGATTTGGACCGGTCCATGGGGTAGGGGGGAATTTCACCAAATTAAACCTCCCTTTCATAGCAGCACGGCAGTGATAATCGAGCATTTAAATACATAAACACCCAAAAAAGGCCAAAAAATGGACAAAGCTGCATAAGGGTGATTTTTTTTTTTTTTTTTACATATGCTTTAGGAATGTTTGTATTTGAGAACGCTGTTTTTTTTGTGTCCACTGTGTGAAGGTTCATTTGTTCTGACATACCTTATGATCCTAGGATCTGGTTTTTAGGAGATGTTGATATGATTCATGTGGATTGTCACAAATATAATTTGTTAGCCAGCACTGCTGGGAAAAAAATAGTACTCGTCAATTGGAAGTGTGAGAAGTCACCATCTTAGAGTCACAAGTTGAATGAACTTTCTTCTTATTGTACGGCAGAAAATATTTTGTTTGGAGTTCGGAGGAAGCCCACAATCTTTGGAAAAATCTGGGGAAATTTCCTTTACATTATGCCAACGTTGTCTCCTACCGGGTAGCATTTCTGTACTTGACAGGGGTTGTTCAAATATTTTTGGTTTAGCGGTAATGTAGCATAATATCTATTTATTTATATTTTTCATCTTGACCCTTAGTTGGATTTTTATACTTGCAAAAAAGATGTTTGATTGGTTTGTGTGTATGCTGTTTTGATGTTAATAAAAGCTAAATAAAAAAAGGCATTTTCCTCTAACAAATGGATGTGTTGATGCATATAGTTAACAATAGAAAGTTGTTCTTTACAAGCAACCAAACCTTGACCCAGAGAGTCTCAACAACTATAGCCCGGTTTCAAATCTTCCGTTTATTGCAAAAATTCTTGAAAAGGTCGTAGCGCAACAACTTAATGAATATATGACTGCTAATAATCAATTTGAACCTTTCCAATCGGGTTTTAGAGCCGACCACTCTACTGAGACGGCCCTTGCTAAAGTTACTAATGATCTTCTCATAGCTATGGACGCCGACACCTCATCAAAATTACTCTTACTCGATCTTCGCGCCGCTTTTGATACCGTTGATCATAACATATTATTAAAACGCCTTGAAACGTGTGTTGGCATTTCAGGTTCAGCGCGCTCTTGGTTTAATTCGTATCTGTCGGAGAGGACGCACCGTGTAATTCATGGCAATACGACTTCGGATCTTTGTAAGATCACATGTGGAGTTCCGCAGGGATCGGTACTTGGACCTCTATTGTTTAGCATCTATATGCTACCGCTTGGTGATATTATACGGAAATATAACATTAGTTTTCACTGTTATGCTGATGACACGCAATTATACATGCCGTTGGATATAACGAATCCGCGCGACTGCTATAAATTAGAGGCGTGCCTTGCCGAAATTAAACAATGGATGGCTTTCAATTTTTTGCGTCTTAACTCAGATAAAACCGAGATGCTCATCATTGGACCAGCGCGTCATCTGTACCTTTTCAAAGACACCACTCTGAATATCGCTCAATGTAATATTGCCCAAAAGGATTCAACAAAAAATCTCGGTGTTATATTTGACGCAACTATGTCATTTCAAATGCACATTAAAAATATTACTCGAACTGCGTTTTTTCATCTGCGTAACATTGCTAAAATTCGCCCAATTCTATCAACGTGTGACGCGGAAATCTTAATCCATGCGTTTGTTACGTCTCGCCTCGACTATTGTAACGCTTTGCTCTCGGGTCTCCCCATGTCGAGTATTAAAAGTCTGCAGTTAGTTCAAAATGCAGCAGCTAGACTCTTAACTAAGACGAGAAAGTTTGATCATATTACCCCGATATTAGCCAATTTGCATTGGCTTCCGGTCCACTTGAGATGTGATTTTAAAGTTCTGCTACTTACTTTTAAAATATTGCACGGCTTAGCACCTTCCTATCTCGTTGACCTCGTGGTACCATATGTTCCGTCCCGAAACCTTCGCTCACAAAATGCTGGTCTTTTAGTGATCCCGCGAGCCAAAAAGAAGTCCGCAGGTTCTAGAGCGTTCTCTATTCGGGCACCAATGCTTTGGAATGCACTACCCTCAGATATTAGAGGCGCCACCTCAGTAGAAATGTTCAAAACACTATTAAAGACGCATTTATACTCTTGTGCATTTAGCTGAAATATTTGTTGGCCTGTTTACTGCCGCTTTTTTTTTCTTTTGTTTTCTTTTCTGCCCCCTTTTCCCCCGGCTGGGGGATTAGGTGACGGTGACCCACTAGGAAGTTTAAGGCATTGACCAACTGGGCATGCACCTGTTCCAGTGATGTCGTCTTCCTGCAGCGCGACATTTGATCAATTTATTTATATACTTTAGCATCTAATTTAATTATTTGTTGGCCTGTTTACTGCCGCTTCTTCTCTTTTCTGCCCCCTCCTTCCCCTGCTTGGGAATTAGGTGATGGGGACATGCTTTGAAGATTACAGCACTGACGAACCGGGAAGGGACCTGCTCTGCCGAAGTCGTCTTCATGCAGCGCCTCTTCTGATTTCCTTATATTTCAGAACTTTGTTGAACTACTTGTTGGCCTGTTTACTGCTTCTGTTCTTTGTTTTTTTTTCTGTTCCCAATTCCCGGGCTTGGGAATTAGGTGATGGTGATTCACTTGGAAGTGGCTGTTCTGAATTTACACCAACTGACCGGTACAAGATCGAAGGCTCATCCTCGGATATGCTGCCATGGAGATTACGGCCCTGGATGAGGACGCACTCCACTGAAGTCATCTTCCTGCAGCACTTCTTTTGATTGACTCTCAGATTATTTCATCTAACATTGTATAGCATCATTTTATGTGTCAAATGTTGCCCAGTTGGCATCCATTGCAGCCTGGAAGGGGGATTCCCCCATCTGTGGTCCCTTCTCTAGGTTTCTCACTTTTCCCCTACTGAGGTTTTTGGAGTTTTTCCTTGCCCTCCTGGGGGTTAATATCAGTGGATGTCGATTGTGGTTATGTAAAGCCCTTTGAGACTGTCTGTGATTAAGGGCTATACAAATAAAATTGACTTGACGTGACGCATATGCATTCCCATCACGCTAGTCTTTGGGATTTCCCTCCAAAAGTCCCCCAGAGGGAGAGCAGATGCGTCTCCCCGTTGATACGACCAGTCTACTAGTGACCACCTTAAAATACTCTCATACCCTGGAAGGTCACTGACCTGGCGAGAGAATTGCCACCACCATAAACAATGCTCAGGCCTATTTTCTATCTCTTTTATTCAGAAAGTGAAATATTAAATGTATGTGAGGGGATATTTGAAGACTTTGAGTTTTGTTCAATGGACCATACATATACGAGCCAGCCAAACACACCGAGAAAACAAGCGCTGACTCCAGTCGCCATCATGTTGCCAACTCCTGACATACCAAAACCTTTGAGAGAAACTGAGCCGATTTGCGTTTCTCTTTCTGGTTCTTTTCATAGTTCAACTTCTAGTTTAGTTTTTCACCTTTTCAAACTGCGTAATTAAGGCCAGTTGAGCAAGTGGAACAAGTGATTTTATTGATGACTGTGGAAGGTACCGATTTCATAAGCAGTTTCTTCTCACACCTTTTCCATTAAGTACGATTAAAAAGACAACTGAAAAGCATAACGTTAACAAATGTTATTCCAGGCAAAAGCAATTAATTTTATTTACATGTTTGAAGTAAACACACACAAAAAAAAATCATCACTCAGACACAATGGTTCTTCTGGCAATGATCACATTGGCTTAGTGTCAATAAAAGAGCTATGCAAAACTAAATTTATCATATTTCATTCAAAATCACATTTACATCTTACCACAAAGAGTCAGTTCCTTCAGTTTTTTGTTTTCTTTTTTTAAGCTTCAAGGATCGCTGCTATTCTCACCAGCACAATCGTGTCTCTTAGCACTCCGTTTAGTGGAGAATTTTTTAGCACAAACGCTGCAACTGAATGGCTTGTCTCCACTGTGCGTTCTTGTGTGGATTCCTAAATTTGACTTTACAGAGAAGCTTTTGCCACAAACTGAGCAGGAAAAGGGTTTTTCTCCACTGTGTATTCTTCTATGTTTAGTTAAATCTTGCTTTTGAGAGAAACTCTTGCCACAAACTGAGCAGGAAAAAGGTTTTTCACCACTGTGTGTTCTTGTGTGTCTTGTTAAAGTTGACTTATTCAGGAAGCTTTGGCCACAAACTGAGCAGGGAAAAGGTTTTTCACCACTGTGTGTTCTTGTGTGTTCTGTTAAATATGTCTTTCTTGAGAAGCATTTGCCACAAAATGAGCAGGAAAAAGGTTTTTCACCACTGTGTGTTGTTGTGTGTTTTGTTAAACTTATCTTATGAGAGAAACTCTTGCCACAAACTGAGCAGGAAAAAGGTTTTTCTCCAGTGTGTGTTCTTGTGTGCCTTGTTAATTGTGCCTTTTGAGAGAAGCTTTTGCCACAAACTGAGCAGGAAAAAGGTTTTTCACCACTGTGTGTTCTTCTATGTTTTGTTAAAGTTGACTTATCAAAGAAGCTTCTGCCACAAACGGAGCAGGAAAAGGGTTTTTCTCCAGTGTGTATTCTTCTATGTTTAGTTAAATCTTGCTTTTGAGAGAAACTCTTGCCACAAACTGAGCAGGAAAAATGTTTTTCACCACTGTGTGTTCTTGTGTGTCTTGTTAAAGTTGACTTATACAGGAAGCTTTGGCCACAAACTGAGCAGGAAAAAGGTTTTTCACCACTGTGTGTTCTTGTGTGTTCTGTTAAATATGTCTTTCTTGAGAAGCATTTTCCACAAACTGAGCAGGAAAAAGGTTTTTCACCACTGTGTGTTGTTGTGTGTTTTGTTAAACTTATCTTATGAGAGAAACTCTTGCCACAAACTAAGCAGGAAAAATGTTTTTCTCCAGTGTGTGTTCTTGTGTGCCTTGTTAATTGTGCCTTTTGAGAGAAGCTTTTGCCACAAACTGAGCAGGAAAAAGGTTTTTCTCCAGTGTGTGTTCTTGTGTGCCTTACTAAAGACTTTGGAGAGAAGCATTTACTGCAAACTGAGCAAGAAAAAAGTTTTTCTCCACTGTGTGTTCTTGTGTGGTTTGTTAAATGCGACTTTTGAGAGAAACTCTTGCCACAAACTGAGCAGGAAAAGGGTTTTTCTCCAGTGTGTGTTTTTGTGTGCCCTTTTAAAGACAACTTTGAAGTTAATGAGTCTGTGTGACATGCCCTTTCACCTTTGGCTTGCCCATCATCATCATCATCATTTTCATCATTATCATAAGTATCATCATCGTGATGAGCATCTGATAATGTGTCCTCATTATGTACTTGTGATGGTCCCCATTGGTCTTCATCACCTTCTGTTGTCACGTGACTACTTGAGATGCTGCTTGGAGGCTCCGCCCCTCTGTTGTCCTCACTCTCATCCTTGTTTTCATCTTCAGTCTTGATTGGGACACCGTTCACTGGTGACTTGTTGATCTCCTCCTCCTCCTTTTTGATGTGAGTCAAGTCTGGCTCCTCTTTCACAGAACAGAGATTGTATTCACTGACGTCTGTCGGACACAAAAAGACAAACACACATTTGGTTTGGTCAAGTCAAAGCTCATGCGGTGACTTTGTCTTATATTGTTTCTACTGTGCTACCTTGACTTGTGCCTGCCGCATACGGAGCAATGCGTGCGACCCCGATTTGGACCGGACCATGGGGACATTTCACAAAATTACGTTTGACGATGTAAACCTCCCTTTCCTAGCAGCACAGCTGTGATAAACGAGCATTTAAAAAGGAAGCACGTTGCGGCTGATGCCCTATTTCATTCCTGACATAGTCACAGACGTTTCTGGAAGCGAGATGAAGTTAGCACACACAGGCTATTGTGTGTGTCTGATGGAACACCTGTTGTGGGACCCGAACATATTGATGCAGACCACTGGGGGCCATCGCAACATAATGTCATTGATAAAATAGGAATCCTTCAAGTGAAATATGTTTACAAGTATTTCATTTTGCATTTAGAGATAGTTTCATCGTGGGTACTTTTTGCTTCCATTATAATCTGGATCCGTAAAAGAATTAAAGGGGCCCTGGAATCAGAGTGGCTATTTATTGCATGATTTACGTTTGTTTGTTTTTTTTTTTTACCCAAAATGACATTTATCCTGCTAGTACATTCCGACATTCCCCTTTTTCCTTTTTTTAAATAAAATTTCTGTTTCGCAATCAAATTTAAAACAAAATTATGTTTGAAGAGACAAAATCCCTTCACATAAGCATTAAGCAACAACACTTTCACTCTGACTTTCATGTTGACATATTTGAATAATGACTGTTTATATTAAAGTTATCCAATACATATTCAAATTAGACTAAGATACACCATAATATTTTAAGAGTTCACTAAATTATTTTGGAACTGCAATGATGCTTAACTGCCAAAGGGTGTCAGGAATGAGTAACAAAGTAACACAACACCTCCCACTGTTCCGTCATCGTTGTCTTTTGCATAAATTATCAAGAACTATGAGTTGCAGTCGAGATGCAAACCACCTGGGCCACAGGAACTTTATTACCAGGAACTAAATGTTCCTGGACTTGTTGGTGGAAAAGGGGGTTGTGACGTTCTCCCTTTTTAAGCCCATAGTAAGCCAAAGATGCAGATGCATTCCTTGCAGCATGCGCTTGTTCACTGATGAGATCCGTGCAACCCTGGATGGATGCATTAAATGTATTTTAAATGTTTGGATGAAGTGAAACTATGCACACGTGCACAAAACAGTGCAGAGCCACCCGAGGTTCATTGACTCTCATTCGACGAAGCCAGTACAAAGTTAATAAATAAATAAATAAGACCAATACGTACTTGATTTTTTTTTTTTAAAAACGTAATATTTATTTAATTTATCCACTAAAATTGATCAACCGCCATTGATGTTTTCGCCGCAGTGTGCACATTTTTTAGAGTCGGGCAGAATTCCTTCCGTTAGGAATTGCTTGAACAAGATATAAAAACCAGAAAATGTAAAATGTTAAACGAGTTCAAATTTTATCCTGGGAAAAACATGGAGTTCACCCCTCACTATTGGTTATTCTTTGGCATATATTTTCTGCACTGATTACATTTGACATAAAAAATTGCTCAGCAGACCTGCAAGTAAAAGGCAATATTTAAAAATAAAACGGCAATAACCTTGAACGATTTCCCCAAACAACTTAATGTTGTGATGCATATTTCTAATGAAAGAAAGTCGTTCGAAACAAAGCAAATGAGAGTAAGACGTGTACAAACCTGCTTTGAGTGGCACAACACGAGGCTGGTTGCAAACTTCGTCCAGCAGTTGATGATGTTGCTCGTTCTCTTCTTTTATTCCACAAAGTTCCTCTTTGTACTTGGGTGTCGTTATTTCACACATTTTCAAATGATAATTCCAAGAAATCCGCACTCGATCTCTGCTTGGCGATGAGTCATGTGCCTCTTTTCGTTAGCGGCTAGCTGGCTAACAAGCTAAGCTAACTACGCCGAAAAGCATCAACGCGCGAAGATGAGGTTATCGGGACACAAAGACTTAATGAATTATGTCGTAGTCCTTTAGAGTAGCACTGGACATCCTTTGAGAAAATTACAGTCAGTTCCACACTAAATCAGAAGAATTTAGCGGTGGGTGTTTTTGTTCCGGTGTGGACGGGTCGGTGGATGTGGTCGAGGTCCTTCGGAAGCTGCGCGCTTGCTAATGACGTCATGCTTTAAGCACGTATTTTTCAAATATATTTCTTTGCCTCTGTGTTTGTTTTAACACCTGTCTGTTCTCTTTTAATATATATTCTATGTAATATTTTAATTCGGTTGATAAAAAAATGTAACAAAATAATTAAAATAACGCCACAAAAGCGAGTCAGCTCCGACGTCACTTCCTCCCTATGCCCGGAGAAGCCGCTGCTGGAACAGCAGTGGGAAGGTTACGTTTCTCCTACGGAACGAAGCAACAATGCTGTGGTTCAATCGGGCTGAAAGATTGTATGGATATAATGTCTGCATATACTAGCAGTGCTTCTCAATTATTTCACGCCCGCCCCTACCAAGAAGAAAGAGATTCGCGCCCCCCCACCACCAATTTTTTTTCTGTCTTTGTATATTGAGATTAGATTGTCAATAAAATATCCCTTAACTAACCTACATTGATAAGAAATATAGTTTCGAGAACTATTATCGTGAGGATCTCGAAGCTCAGTACTCTGTTGTGCAAATATTGATGAGATGACAAATATTTGTCATGTCATGTCATTATCCACACCGCTTATTCTGTACAGGGTCGCGGGAGGGTGCTGGAGCCTATCCCAGCTGACTTCGGGCGAAAGGCGCACCAAACCCTGAACTGGTCGCCAGCCAGTCACAGGGCAGACATAGACACCTTCACTGAGTGGGAACTGAACCCACGCTGCCTGCACACAACTCAGGCGAGTGTACCACTACACCATCAGTGACATGATAAATATTTACTAATACGTTTTTTGCCAAAAACTTTATTAACATTAACAAACAGTTATAAGATAAGATAAGATAAGATTCCCTTTATTAGTCCCACAATGGGGAAATTCGAGATTCGAACCCAGGCCGCCTGGGGAGACTGGGACCGAAACGCGGCGCCTTAGACCACTCGGCCATCCTGGCAGCCAATTATTATGAATACGTACATAATATAGAAAAGACAAAAAGAAGAGCCAGGGGGATTTTAAACAAAAATTCTACATGACTAACATAAAGCAACAGCTTTAGTATTGTTGGAGTTGAGTCACCGTGGAAATGAGAAGTATTTAGTAAATCAACTTTTGAAAGCCAAACTTACGCCAATGCGTGTTCGGTTTTTGTACTCAAGAAGAAAAGGGTCAAATAAAGACTCAACAACTGATTAGAGTTCCGATATTTAGTTTCTTCCATTTCTGGAGTTCAGGAAATAGTACAAAGACAGATATCTGGGTGGCTTTTTCTTAATCTCATGAGTAACTGCACTCGGGTGAGCACAGTCAAAAAATGTGCACCATCTTTCAGCCCAGCTTCAGTTTTTATAGGAGTTTTTTATGTCAAGAGTAATGTAGGTTGAATCGGTCGTCCTCGCTCCCTCCCACGGCACGGGTCCACGTCCAAGGGAAGGTCCTCCCCAGGTTAGTCATCGTCTGGATAGTTGATGATGGTCGATTCCTGTCTGGTCCCCAAGACTGGCACGCCAAGGCTGGCCTTCTCCGGCGGGCAGTCTCTCCGTCTCTCCAGCTGGCATTGCTCTGGAATCTTGTCGGTGTGCATGTGTGCGTGTGTATGTGCACATGTATATGCAGGTATACGTGTATGTGCAGGTGTAAGGGTGAGTCTGTGTTTATGCATGCGTATGTGCATGTGCTCTGATCTCCAATTGTTCAGTCTTTCAGAATGTGTTTTTTTATAGCGTCTGCGTGAGTCCTCCAGTGCCCAATTTGGTATGTTTGCATCTCTACAGCCAATGTGGAGAATGTGCTTCGTCGTATTAGACCATGAAGTGCTCTGAATGCAGCTCATGGAAATGCTATGTGCGCAAATTTGTTCTCACTACTGAGAATTTCACTAAAGTTCACACATTTCAACTAAGTACTCTAAATTTAGCATATGAGAAAAATATAATAAATCAGAAAACAGGACTACAATCCCAGTTATTCTTGTGACCCGTGCTTCTACTTTCATCTGATAAATGCTTTTTGTTTCATCAATGTTTAACATATTCCGTAAATATGAACCTGCTAAATTAAATAATTGACCTTCTGTCCCGTAAGTGTTTAAAATAATGCCAGCAATCGTTATACAATCCTTCATTTATTGCAGTCGTCTTATCATTGCAGTTGTCAGGGTCGCCGGTCGGCGAGGAGGAGGTGGACCCAGAATGCGAGGAAGCTGGAGAAGGTGTAACTTAAGCAATTTATTAGGGGACCAAAATAATGACAGACAACGGGGCAGGGTGCAAAATAAGAAAGGCGAACTTAACGTGGCTAACTGGATCACAAGAGTGAGGAGCAAGGACAGGGACAAATGCTAAGGGGCGAGAGCCGGGGCGAGAGCCGGGGCGAGAGCCGGGGCGAGAGCCGGGGCGAGAGCCGGGGCGAGAGCCGGGGCGAGAGCCGGGGCGAGAGCGGGGGCGAGAGCGGGGGCGAGAGCGGGGGCGAGAGCGGGGGCGAGAGCGGGGGCATGAACGAGATCAGAGAGCGGTCGTGACAGTCCGTAACGGAGCAATGCACCGCCAATGAGTTGTCGGAGTGAGGTGTTCAAATAGTCCAGTAATTAGGGAAGCAGATGGGCATCAGGTGTGTGAGGGTAACGGGGAACAGGTGCGTGGCTGGTGGGGAACGAGTGCTGGAGGGAACGCCCCACTCAGCTGACTAAATAAACAGAATGAGCACTTGGCAGGAAGGTGAAGAAAATAATAACAAAAACACTGACATGACCGACACGGGTTATGACAGCAGTATTTTTTTATCATTGCAGCGTTTTAGTAATTTTCCCTCTGTACCATAGACAGACATTCGGAGTGTTTCCTTACACTTGTATATGTTGTGGGATGTAAGTGTGTATATACACATGGGGACTTGTGTATTTACGTATATACTGTGTATATTCGCATAGGTTTGCTTTTTCTGAATGTCTGCTGCTAATGTTATACATTAACGGCCACATTGCACCGCCGCCTCGGTGTGATCTAGACCTTTGCTGCTGTCACACTGCAAATTTCCCCATTGTGGGACTATTAAAAGACATCTTTATCGTTATCTTTAAAAACCTTGTGTTGGTGCTTGCAAAATAATTTTCCATAAGATTAAGATTGAACAAAATGGGGAAACAAAAATTTAAAAAGTAAATACTGTAACTATTAAACATTGAATACTAAATTATTCCTAAAACAGATCAATGAATCTTGAAATTTAGAGTGAATTATTGCAGTTTAATAAATACTGAAACGAATAATGAAATATTACAGTACTTTAAATAAATACGGAAATCATTTTCGAACACAATAACAGTTAAGTAATAAAAGAGTGACATATTTTAATTTAAAATTCGCAATCACATCACAACCTGGTGAAAAACCCTGTAAAAAGGCAAATATGTTGACATAAAGTATCACTTTATCATGTCAACTGTTAATAATAGGGAAATACATTTGGAATACTATCCAACCAACAACATGGTGTCAGATGTATAAATAAAACCAGCAACAAAAGTAAAATTCAATACATCTCTCAAGTTCATATTTGGGAACTAAAATGTTTCTTCATGTGCATCTTGGGTTTTTCTCTATGTTTAGAAGAAGATAACGATGATTTGCATCGCAAATGGTGACATCTGTCGGTGAGTTGGTGACAGTGCTCCACAAAGCCAGCAGCCAATCATATCACAGGGGGGTGTGTCCTGTTCTTCCGCTTTCGTGACGAACAGACTGCCATTTTCTCGAAGGAAAAAAACGACGCCAGGACCTCATGCCAGGATGGCCGAGTGGTCTAAGGCGCCGCGTTCAGGACCCAGTCTCCCCAGGAGGCCTGGGTTCGAATCTCGAATTTCCCCATTGTGGGACTAATAAAGGGCAAATTATTAAAAAAAAAAAAAAAGAAAAAAAAACGACGCCATCTTTCATTCGTCTCGTCGAACAAAGAGAAGCTCACGAGTTATCGCCAAGCAGAGGTCAAGTGCGGATTTGTTGAGATTGACGTTTGAAAATGTGTGCAAGAACGACACCCAAGTACAAAGAGGAACTTTGTGGAATAAAAGAAGAGTACGAGCAACATCTTCAACTGCTGGGCGAAGGTTGGAAGCAGCCTCGTGTTGTGCTACACGAAGCAGGTTTGTACACGTCTTACTCGCATTTGCTTGGTAAAGAACGACTTTCTATCATTAGAAATATGCATCACAACATTAAGTTGTTTGGGGAAATGCGTTCGAGGTTATTGCCGTTTTATTTTTAATTATTGCCTTTTACTTGCCGGTGTCGTACCAAAGTACTTACCCCTGCCAAAATCTGTATCCCCTGTCGCGGGAGCGCGCACGCATTGACTGAAGGCGGCGCGATGTTACTACGTTTGTTTTCATTGAAATGCACGAAGAATGTATGATTTTGTGTGTTTGATTTGCTGTAATTTAAACCAGGGTTTCCATAAAAGTGGTAGTCTTCGTCGGTGTGGGTTTCAGCACACCATTCGCTACAATTTAACACGTAAAGTAAGCGTTTGACTCCTCCGAAATCGGGGGGAAATTCCCTGCATTTGCATTAGTTAGACCAAAGAAATTTTGCAATCAATGAAGCTACCATAAGGGAATTTCAGTGATCAAAACACGATGGAAAGGGGAGAGGATTAGTGATGTGGGCTATATCGTTTTCCCAGCGAGATCAAATTAAGTGGCAACATACAGATAGGTGGTATCCTGTTAGAGAACACGTAATTGTATTCCAATTGACTTATTTGTTTATTTTTTTTATAACCACCGATAGCTGCGTCAAGAGTAGCAAAAGAATAAAAAAATAAATAAAGTCACTCGCGTTCTGCGTCGGACTCGAGGTGCATTCACTGACCACTTAGGCAGTAGGACAGTTACCAGGGGGGACTGATTCTGGCAGCACCTGCCAGAATAGGTACCCCCCTCTAATCACAAAAATATTGACCCCAACCATCAAGTGACTTATTCTGTGTGCTTATTGGATCATTTTGAGTATGTGTGGCAAGTTTGAGCAGGATCCCACTTTTCTAAGCAAAGTTACCAGGGGGGACCTATCCTGGCAGCACCTGCCACAATAAGTACCCCCCCCTCTAATCACCTGCTTTGATAAATGCAGTAATCAATTTAATGCATATGCAAACAGTCACAAACACACATTTACATATTTATTTAAGTGCTAATACTATAAAAAATAAAATAAATAAATAATACTACTGTATCATAGAACTTTACATACTGTAATAGTGCAGTCCTTATGTAATATTTATGCTGTCCTCAGTAAATTGTGTCAGTTGTTTTATAATTGGAATTCTATTTCTATGTGTAATTTTGTTTATTGTTTGATCCTCAGTCGGTTACTTTGTGGCTTTTTGACTTTTTTTGCATGTAGGCTTAATATCATTATTGCGACACCTGGACCGAATTGAGTGTGTGGACACACTTGGACTGAAGAACTTCAGCCAGTTAAGTGTTGTAAACTGGCCAGATTTGCCAGTTGCAAATGAAGAAAGCACTCCTCGATTTCCTTCAGAAGTACAACAGGCAGACTGGATGGGAGGGTTGCTCAGGCTGTGACGTGTCGGAAGCTGTTGGATGACCATCTGATATGCCTCTCCTCACTAGGGTCGCAGGCATCCTGGAGGCTATTCTATTAAATTTACTTTACTTTATTTAATTAAATCACCCTCTAGTTTATTTTACCTGGAGGGCAGTACATGATACATGAATCGCACAAAGATTAACAAGATTTATTCATAGGTTCCTCAAGTAAATATGATAAACCATGAAAAAATAAGACAACATAAGTATGCATGTTCTCCCCATGACTGCGTGTGTTTTCTACTTGTACTCCAGTTTCCTCCCTCATTCCAAAAACATGCATAGTGGGTTCATTGGACACTCGAAATTGCCCCGAGGTATGAATGTGAGCGTGAATGGTTGTTCGTCTCTGTGTGCCCTGCAATTGGCTGGCAACCAGTTCAGGGTGTCCCCCCGCCTACTGCCAAAGACAGTTGGAATAGCCTCCAGGATGCCTGCGACCCTAGTGAGGAGAGGCATATCAGATGGTCATCCAACAGCTTCCGACACGTCACAGCCTGAGCAACCCTCCCATCAAGTCTGCCTGTTGTACTTCTGAAGGAAATCGAGGAGTGCTTTCTTCATTTGCAACTGGCACTATTTGAGAATCACTGTATTAGTTAGTTAAAAAAAGAATAGCTTAATTATAGTTTACGTGTTCATGGGGATTGAATATGAATCATAAACAGAAGACAAAACCAATTGGCATTGGCATTTGTAAAATATATGTAAAATATTAAGTTGGTGAGCTCTTATGGGAGACGGGGCGAGACGCGAATGGATTGAAGCTTCCGCCAGTCACCCGTCCAATAGTGTCACCACCACTCAGCTGTGCCGGGTGGCCGTCCTCGAGGGCGTGCGCCTCCCAGTTACTGACATCATGCGAAACAGTCCGTCAATTAGAAACTGCTAATCAGTATGAGTAGAACCCCCGTTTTTGCATCGATGAAAGAAAATATTGTATTGGATGGAGAAAATAATTGTTACACTTGCGGGTTCAGAGGGCCAAGAGTGCTAATTCACCAGGAAAGGAAAAAAGAATATGGGAAAAATAAATAAAATAAAACGGGGGGGAAGCAGTTAATGCAGCAGCCGACACATGCAGCTCCCATTGCGTCTGCTCTTTCCGTTTCCGCTGCTCCTGGGCCAGGTTCTGGTGACGCAGTGCCACAGCAGACTTGTTGTCCGCACCGGCCGGTCAACAAGGTCACGTAACAGAAGTAGGGGTGGTTCTAGACATGGGTTGTGAGTGGGACGTGCTCTTGCTGTGGGGTGTGGGGTCACTGGGTGATGAGCGGTCCAAACTGAGCCACTTCCTGAAATGTACCATCCTGTGCTCCAGCGCCATGCCAGTCACAAAGAGGTCCACTAGCACCGGGGCGCCATCGCTACCCCCTCCTCCGACAACGCTTCTATGGCTTCCAAACGCACAGTTGACGCCTCAGCCCGATTGGGACCACATTCCACGATAGGGGTGCCCGCGGAGCCTCAGCATTCAAGGACCGGCAGGTCTTGGCATTCAGGTGACGATTGATGGACAACAGTTTTTGATGGTGGAACAAGATATTCCACGCTTTGCAAGCTTCTTCTGCATATCCCAGTGAGCAACAACACTGTCATGCTTGTGGGACTCTTGAGATTGGCCAAGTGGCTGCCAGGATGGCCGAGTGGTCTAAGGCGCCGCGTTCAGGACCCAGTCTCCCCAGGAGGCCTGGGTTCGAATCTCGAATTTCCCCATTGTGGGACTAATAAAGGCAATATTAAGTCACTGCCATGGACCGAACCCACACCTGTGAAACACTGGAATTCGAGTGGGACTGAATATGACTGTGCGCTTCCGCCGGGGGAAGCATATGTTGTCCTCCGTTCCAGTCGACTGGGCAGCTCTGAGACCATGGTCTCCATCCTCCCGCGGGTGGTACGTCCTGTTCCTGCTCTGGTCTGCGCGGTGTAGCCGCCTCCACCCATTCAAACCACCAATTGGTCCTTTGCATTGAACACTGAGTTATGATTATTTGGTTTGTCAGGATACATTCACCTAATTTCGAGGGTCAGAAGTGCGTCTTGCATTAGGATTATGTATTTGTGATGTCTACCGGTGCTGCCTCGCATGTGTGCCTTGCCCCAGAGCAGAGGAAACTGTATGAATTGTCTCTGTTCGCTGAGCCACAAATCACATTCACTATCGATGCGCATCATCATACTAAAGATTTAGGTCCATTGGTGAAGACGGTTGGCAGAGTTAATTTAAGATGTTGAATACTCCATGTGACTTGCAGGGTGTGGTGTTTCAGCACCCATTACGAATTCCTCTGTTATGCAACATTTTCCGAATTTCGACACTATGGTGGACCCGGGGTCTGACTGATGTTGTGCTCTGGTCCACAGCTTCTCCAATTTGTTTTTGCTATATCTGCGAAAGTTTTTATCTTATTGTGAAAGAAATTAAGTTTGTCATGTCATCATGTTTCAAAACTATGCTTACGGGTTAATAGAAGGTCACAAAAACATGGACCTCTTAAACATGAGTTCAGTGGTAACAGAGTTGTGTATATGCTGGCAGTTTAGCAGGAAGCCACAAAAACAGATGCACGTCTTGAACCGTGTTTGACAGAAAACCGTTTAGCTCGCATTGAACAGAAGTGTGATAAAGTCAAAGTGTTCATGTTTTTCCATTCTTTATGAGTTGACATACAAATTGCTTTGCTGCGCTTCAATAAAACGCCGCACAGGAGCGGGAACGCTTTTCTCTTTGGCGGACTACTCCTCGCAAGTGACAAAGACAATCTTGGCCCGGTGATTCATTTGTGCAGACTTGTCTCGTTTTTGACAAAAACTGTGCACACTGCGGCAAAAAGATCAATGGCGGTTGATGAATTTTAGTGGATAAAGCACAAAGGATTAATTTTTTAAAAATAAATCAAGTACGTATTGGTCTTATTTATGAAATTTTTACTGGCTCGGTCAATGAACCTCCGGTGGCTCTGCACTGTTTTGTGCTCGTGTGCATAGTTTCACCTCATCCAAACATTTAAAATACATTTAATGCATCCACCCAGGGTTGCACGGATCTCGATCAGTGGACAAGCGCATGCTGCAAGGAATGCATCTGCATCTTTGGCTTACTTTGGGCTTAAAAAGGGAGTACGCCACAACCCCCTTTTCTACCAACAAGCCCAGGAACATTTAGTTCTATCTCTAAATGCAAAAATAAATTGTCATGATCCGTGTCGGTCATGGCAGGGCTTTGTTGTCATTTTTCACGTCCCATGCCTTGTCCTTGTTTTTGTTTACCCCGGTCAGCTGAGTAGGGGCGTTTCCCCTCAGCTCTCCGTTCCCACCAGCCACGCACCTGTTCCCCGTTAGCCCCGCACACCTGACTCCCATCTGCTCCCCTAATCAATGGACTACTAAACCACCCCGTGCCGACAGCTCAGCGTCGGCGCATTGCCCCATTTGCGGACAGCACTGCCATTGCTTTGCCCTTTCCTCATGCCACCGTTACTCTTTGCTGTCATTCCTGATCATAGCTCGTAGTCACTTGTTATTGTCCCCGTTTCACAGTCTAGTTCAGTTCTGTCCTGTTGCGCCCTTGTTCGTCCTCATTGTTTTGTAATTTTGTCCCTAGTACCTTGTTGCCTTTTGGTTTCGTTTTGTTGAATAAATTCCCTTTAAATTACCCTAATCCCGGCTTCCTCGCATTTTGGGTCCACCCCCTCCTCGCCGACCGGCGAACCTAACAGAAATACTTGTAAACATATTTCACTTGAAGGATTCCTATTTTATCAATGACATTATGTTGCGATGGCCCCCAGTGATCCCCAATTATATGTTAGGGTCCCACAACAGGCGTTCCATCAGACGCACACAATAGCCTGTGTGTGCTAACTTCAGCTCGCTTCCAGAAACGTCTGTGACTATGTCAGGAATGAAATCGGGCATCAGCCGCAACGTGCTTCCTTTTTAAATGCTCGTTTATCACAGTTGTGCTGCTAAAGGGAGGTTTACATCGTAGGACGTAATTTTGTGAAATGCCCCAATGGTCCGGTCCAAATCGGGGTTGCACGCATTGCTCCGTGTGCGGCGAGCACAAGTCAAGGTAGCATGGTAGAAACAATATAAGTCGAAGTCGCCGCCTGAGGTTTGACTTGACCAAACCAAATTTGTCTTTTTGTGTCCTGCAGACGTCAGACAAAATGATCTCTGTTCTGTAAAAGGGGAGCCAGATTTGACTCACATCAAAAAGGAGGAGGAGGAGGAGGCGGAGATCAACAAGTCACCAGTGAACGTTGTCCCTATAAAGACTGAAGATGAAAACAAGGATGTGAGTGAGGACAACAGAGGGGCGGAGCCTACAAGCAGCAGCTCAAGACATCACGTGACAACAGAAGGTGACGAAGACCACTGGGGGCCATCACAAACACAGAATGAGGACACATTATCAGACGCTCATGACAATGATGATGATGATGATGGGCAAGCCAAAGGTGAAAGGGCATGTCACACTGACTCATTCACTTCAAAGCTGTCTTTAAAAGGGCACGTAAGAACGCACAGTGGAGAAAAACCTTTTTCCTGCTCAGTTTGTGGTAAAAGCTTCTCTCGAAAGTCTCATTTTGTAAGGCACACAAGAACGCACAGTGGAGAAAAACATTTTTCCTGCTCAGTTTGCGGAAAAGGTTTCTCTCAAAAGGCAAGGTTAATAGCACACAAAAGAATGCACAGTGGAGAAAAACCTTTTTCCTGCTCAGTTTGTGGGAGACGCTTCTCTGTAAAGTCAAATTTAACTTGTCACACAAGAACACACACTGGAGAAAAACCTTTTTCCTGCTCAGTTTGTGGCAAGAGTTTCTCTCAAAAGTCGCATTTAATAATTCACACAAGAAAACACAGTGGAGATAAACCTTTTTCCTGCTCAGTTTGTGGCAAAAGCTTTGCTTATAAGCCAAATTTAACTTGTCACACAAGAACACACACTGGAGAAAAACCATTTTCCTGCTTGGTTTGTGGTAAAAGCTTTTCTCAAAAATCAAATTTAACAAGTCACACAAGAACACACAGTGGTGAAAAATCTTTTTCCTGCTCAGTTTGTGGAAAATGCTTCTTTCATAAGGCAAATTTAACAAGCCACACAAGAACACACAGTGGAGAAAACCCTTTTTCCTGCTCAGTTTGTGGAAAATGTTTCTTTCATAAGGCAAATTTAACAAGCCACACAAGAACTCACAGTGGAGAAAAACCCTTTTCCTGCTCAGTTTGTGGCAAAAGCTTTTCTTATAAGTCAAATTTAAAAAGGCACACAAGAACACACACTGGAGAAAACCCTTTTTCCTGCTCAGTTTGTGGCAAGAGTTGCTCTCGAAAGTCTCATTTGATAAATCACACAAGAACACACACTGGAGAAAAACAATTTTCCTGTTTGGTTTGTGGGAAAAGCTTTTCTCTAAAATCAAATTTAACAAGTCACACAAGAAAGCACAGTGGCGAAAAACCTTTTTCCTGCTCAGTTTGTGGCAAAAGCTTCTCTCAAAAGTCAAGTTTAACAGAACACACAAGAACACACAGTGGAGAAAAACCTTTTTCTTGCTCAGTTTGTGGAAAATGCTTCTCTCAAAAGGCACATTTAACAGAACACACAAGAATGCACAGTGGAGAAAAACCTTTTTCCTGCTCAGTTTGTGGAAAATGCTTCTCTCAAAAGGCACATTTAACACAACATACAAGAACACACAGTGGTGAAAAACCATTTTCCTGCTCAGTTTGTGGCAAAAGCTTCTCTGTAAAGTCAAGTTTAACAGATCACGCAAGAACACACAGTGGAGAAAAACCTTTTTCCTGCTCAGTTTGTGCCAAGAGTTTCTCTCAAAAGTCGTATTTACGACGCCACACAAGAACACACAGTGAAGATAAGACATTCAGTTGCAGCGTTTGTGCTAAAAAATTCTCCACTAAACAGCATGCGGAGAGTCACAATTGTGCTGGTGAGAAAAGCAGCGATCCTTGAAGCTTAAAAAAAAGAAAACAAAAAACTGAAGGAACTGACTCTTTGTGGTAAGATGTAAATGTGATTTTGAATAAAATATGATATATTGAATTTTGCAAAGCTTTTTTATTGACATTAAGCGTGTGATCCCTGCCAGAAGAACCATTGTGTCTGAGTATTTGTATTTGTATTTGTTTTTATTTTTGAAAGTATACAGGGACAGTGCATATTAATCAAACAGTTTCCTGTAAATATGCCAAATTATAGCCAATGGCTAATTTGCATCCGTTGTCCCTGAGTGATGATGATCTTTTTTTTGTTTTCATATCAAACATTATTAATGAAATTAATTGCCTTTGCCTGGAACATTTGTTAACATTATGCTTTTCAGTTGTCTTTTTAAACGTACTTAATGGAAAAGGTGTGAGAAGAAACTGTGCTTATGAAATCGTTGCCTTCCACAGTCATCAATAAAATCACTTGTTCCACTTGCTCAACTGGCTTTCATTACGCTGTGTGAAAAGGTGAAAAACGTAACTAGAAGTTGAACTATAAAAAGAACAAGAAAGAGAAACGCAAATAGTCTCAGTTTCTCTCAAAGGTCTTGGAATGTCAGGAGTTGGCAACTTGATGGCGACTGGAGTCAGCGCTGGTTTTCTCGCTGTGTTTGGCTGGCTCGTATATGTATGGTCCATTGAACAAAACTCAAACTCTTCAAATATCCCCTCACATACATTTAATATTTCGCTTTCTGAATACATTTCTGACGAGCTAAAACCACTTTCTAGGTTGAACTCTATCAAGCGTTTGGGGTTTGTTGCTAAGCAGAATCTCACTTTGGAAAAACGTATCATTTTGTCAAATATACCAAATATTTTTTTCCCATGCTATATTATATTTTTTATACATTGGATTATTTATATAATGAAATAGGGAAATATTAAAATTGGCACTCACAGACCTAATTTAATTAATAAGAAATATAAAACATTTTATAAATATTGAACTCATTGAGAAGAGTCCTAATCTTGAAATAAATATTGAATTATAAAAAATACTAAAAAATTAATTCAATAACCCAACCCTGGATGAGCGGCAGAAAATGGCTGGATGGACGTAATAATTTAAATTGCATACATATTCAAATGAACAAATTTGTTCAGAAATATTCAAGAGTCAAATAAAAAGGTTTAAATTAATATTGATATAATTTAACATTAAAATAATTTAATAAATATTGTATTATTACATAGACAAGCTTAAATATAAATTCTAATAAATAAAAAAAAAAGTTGTGTATTTTTAAATGGCCTAATATAGATATGGGAAGTAATTCTCTTTATGAAACTATGAAGGGACTGGAGCTCACAGAAGTGACCAGTCTTGGTTCTGAAGTTCCGATGTAACCAGATACTGCCCTTAGAGAAAATAGGCCTGAGCATTGTTTATGGTGGGGGCAATTCTCTCGCCAGGTCAGTGACCTTCCAGGGTATGGAAGTAATTTAAGGTGGTCACGAGTAGACTGGTCGTATCAAAGGGGAGACGCATCTGCTCCCCCTCTGGGGGAGCTTTTGGAGGGAAATCCCAAAGATTAGCGTGATGGGAATGCATATGTAACAAAGGAAAATTAGATATTCATGTCCTATTTGGGCATTCCCCATCAGAAGGGAATGTCTGAGAGGGGGCTCGCACGTTTTTGGGGAGACTTCTTTTGACATCAGCATGTGACGAGAATAAAATCTTTTTTGAACCAGTTCTTTTCCATCACCAATCCAGCCTTGCTCGGCTGTCTGTCCGGAAGGCAGCAAGGACCCACACTTCAAAGACAAAATATACTACATACTGAAAGAAAAATAATACTCAAATATTGAAATAAGTATAGAATTGAATGAATTAACAACAAAGAAATAAATACCTCCTGGAAAATATAATTATTTTCAACATTTGTCAAAGCACAACATTTCGATCAGATTGAGTTCTTGCTTGCACATTCTTAATCGTATTTTTTTTACTTTTAACTTTTAAGTTACCGCAGTCATAGGACGCGCTGCCTCAAAGGACGCAACACCTGTTGAGGGTGCTATTTCTGTCTTTGAAGCACACACTGGGGGCGCCGCCTTACAAGGCCGCTAGCTCAGCTGCTTTTAGCATAGCAATAGCTCGGCTGCTCGCGCTGACTCAGCCCATGGCAATTCACCTTGCCTCAATACCATAAGCAATCGCCACATTTCAAAGAGAGTTGCCACGATACCATTGACAATTGCTACCATTAACAATGACTCTAACCAATAATAGGTATCATGGCAATAGTCTACGTCAGGGGAGGGACTTCACTGGTCACGACACTCCTTAGAGTCACGGTTTCAAAAAAAAAAAAAAAAACTCAGCATACAAGCAAACAATGAAACTAAGAAATAAGATGAACACAAAACGTATCTCTCATGCCATCAATATACCCAAAAGAAATAAAAATAACACAAAATGATTAGAGCAATGCCTTCTGGGAGCCACTCAGACTCAGCCAAATCACATGGCTGTTTAGAGAGATGTGCTGTTATGCTTTGGGCTTTTTGTCTGTTGTCTAAACCTGGGACGTTTCTTGCTTGCAATAACATAAATGATAAGACAGACTACAACATTGTGGACAGCTGCCCTTTTGTCCAGCTTTGTCCCACACCATCACCCAAACACCATAGTCACATAATGTATAGTCATGGTCACTTTGAAGCATAGATGACTCACACTTTGTCCTGCAGGGTGTGCTAACATGCACTCCGAACAGCCCAATGAGTGAAAGGGTTGATGGTCGCGAGTGATACTTTGTCCATATAATGAGCGCAGTCGCCTTACAAGGCGCTTTGTTAGTTTAGGGGAAGATTTGGGACTTTTAAGTGCGCCTTATGACTGCGAAAATATGGTACTTCAGTGCATTTCACACCTGTGCCTTCAAAGAAGTCCTACTTCGTCCTACTTGAATGAATCCACATCAAAATACCATCATTTATGACACCACGGCTGGACAAATAATATCCAGAAACACACTCCCGCACCACTGAGTGAGTGTTGGACGATATAGCTTCTCTTGAAAGGTCCGACTTGAAAATGTCCTTGCAAGTGTATCTGCAATTAAATCCACACTTTTCCCTCCTTCGACCATTGTGGTTTAAAAAAAAGCAAGAATATATTTTAGATTTTCGAACGGTCGGCAATTACGACTTTCAATGTGTTGATTCGGCATAGTGCTGCCCCCTCACAAGTGAGTATCCAATCACAAAACGCGTTCATCACCCTCAGCATAAGGCCAGCAAAAAGGCTCACTGTAACCAACTCGTGATCTGATTGGCTATCGCAACCATCGAACAAATATGAAAGCTCATTGACTTTGACAGAAGAGATGCTCGCACAATTGCATATTCAGGCCTCGGAACGCATAATGCGCGCTCCCCGTATTGTGAAACCTGCCCGGCAACACGAGCGAGCGGAATTCTGATTGGATTCAAAACTCTCACCTAAAAATACAACGCTCAGCTATAATATGACATCAATGCGATGATTATGATCATTTTTTTTTATTGATTTTGTTCGGCCAACAGAGAAGGCCTTGAAGGCCCACCACTGAGTTACTTAATAGCCTAAATTAAACTTTACTTTCATCAATAGAGTTAAAGTTATGCTTTATTGTAGGATTTATGTAATTAATAGCCTTTGATGGACTTTAGTGTACTTAATGTAAACGGGTAACGCTGAAAAAACAAAACAGACAGCAATTCAAGTTTAAACCCATATACGTGAAATGCGCTTTAGAAATAAAGTATATTTTTGCACACATTACACCGACATTGAGTTCCTCCAGATCGACGCTGACCTCAATGATGAAGAGAGCCAATCAAAAATCGCAACCCAAAACACAAGCAAACAGGAAAAAGTGACCAACAAGAAAGCTGGCAAAGTGAAGAATGTGAAACAGGTGAGAAACCCAACAACATTTTATGTTTGTATTTCCATACATTGTAATTTATGGACGGGAATAATTCTTAATTTCTACTTCTAACATAGCGCAACTGTTGGTCTGGTGAATGTATAATCTTGCGCTGAGCCGCCACTACAATGAGTTACGATTCTGAACTGCAGTGGGCCTCAACATAGTTTATGTCAGGTCAGGGATTTCGACAGGGGTCCCCGACTTATCAAGGGATGGATATACAGGAACGGGTCCCGGTTTAGACGAGATGGCGCCGAGGAGCAACATAAGGGGAGTCCACATCTGTTCTCGTCCTTGAGGGTTTTACCAATACAATCTTTTTCCAACCACCGGAGTGTCTCAGAAGTTTTTTTATATCACCACTCCAGCCTTGCTTGTCGACCTGTCCGGAGGGAAGCTGGGCCAGACCCGCACATCAACAACAATAATATACCACAAAGGTTAAAAGTCGTTGTTTATTAAACAGTAGATGGCGATAAAACCCGTCTTCACTCATTCAAAACTGTGGAAAACATTGCCACGTACAGGCGAGAAAACGCAATTGCAGTCTTTCAATTTGTCCCTCTCTGACCACTTCCGGGAATCTCAAATAAATAGAAAAGCCGTTTTTCCATTTTTGCTCGTGTTATATTCTATTTTTGTAGTCGAAACAAAATTTTAATTTCAAGCTGTTTTGAGACGTTTCCTTCCTTGTTGCAGAAAACAAACAAGCTGTATTTCAATTTGGGAATTTATTTTTTAAAATGAAAATCAAATAACCATTCGTTTTTCCTTTGTTAATATCTGCTTCCAAATGTAATATAACTACTTTTCAACAAACACGTCCTTCACTACCTCATACATAATTTTTATGCCATTATGGGCGTGGTCTGGAATAGTTACTTCAACAGGCACTCGGTGTTACTCCTTTCGAGTTCAATCAAGGCTCAACTTTGTTCTTCGGTTTTAACAGATGTGATGTGTTGATTGTAGTCGTTTCTCATTGAGAATGCAGTGGTGCCCCCTGGGTAACTTGTTGATGACGTAAGTTGTTGTTGAGCGCTGAACGAAAAATACTGTAACGTTGTATAATAAGTCAGGCCAATTTGTCCATCCATCCATTATTAAGCCAAAAACGGCTGCTGTTGGCCGCAACCACGCCGATCAGACCACAACCAAACACAACGACAACAACAGCGGGACAAAGACCAGGAACCTTCTCCAGGTTTCCCGCGAAGGGCTTCTTCATGGAGGAGCCCTGCGAATCCTGGCTTCACAAGAGAGTTCCACAGAAACGCGCCATCACGTGTCACTATTTATTTATATTATATTTATACACTTTTTATTAGTGTTTGCTTGCTCTTATTGGCATCAACTGAGGCACAACATCGATATACCCGCCAGGACATCGTGAACATTGGATATCGATGCGAAAATAAACCATCACAAAGGAATTTAGCTATGATCGCAAAATTCCGAACGAACTGGCGAGGCCGCCCGGCTCACCGTGGCTGGTCATCGGGACCGGGAGGCGGCGCAGGCGACGCAGAGAGAGGAAGCAGAAGCGAGGCTGCAGGTCCGGTGTCTTGCAACGGCTGCGACGGCAGCCCCATAGGCAACCACTACCGAGTCTGCACCTCACCAACGCCAGATCCGTGGTCCACAAAATCGACGACCTGGGATTACAAATCCTGGGAAACCGCTATGTGCGCGATAGCAGTGTGATCGTCGTCACGGAAACCTGGCTGCACGCAGACGTCCCCGACGCTAGCATCCAGCTGGCCGGGCGCTCGCTACATCGCGCGGATCGGACGAGGGACACCGGTAAGAGGAGGGGCGGGGGGCTCTGTGTTTACGTGCATGAGAACTGGTGCGGCGATAGCACGATCGTCGAGAAGCACTCTTCCCCCGACATCGAGTTCATGTCCGTTAAATGCCGGCCTTATTTTCTCCCGAGGGAGCTAACGGTAGTGATTGTCACAGCTGTTTACATCCCTCCCGACGCTAGCACTAGCACGGCGCTCTCGCTACTCGCGTGCGTCATCAATAAACATCAGCGGGCCCACCCTGATGGCGTTCACATAGTAGCGGGAGACTTTAATAAGGCCAATTTAAAGACTGTACTCCCAGAGTTTCACCAGCATGTCAAGTGCCCAACGAGGGGAGACAACACTCTCGACCATGTGTACTCGAACATCAAGCACGCATACAGAGCCCTCCCACTCGCCCCTCTCGGCCAGTCAGACCACCTGTCCTTGCAGCTCGCACCTGCGTACACCCCTCTCAGGCGCAGATTCAGGCCTACCACAAAGACTGTGAAAACCTGGCGTGACGACGCCATGAGTGAATTACAGGACTGCTTTCATGACACAAACTGGGACCTCTTTGATCATCAGGACCTTGATGTCTACACGCATTGTGTACTGGACTACATCAAGTTCTGCATGGAAACTGTGTCCCAACATAAGACTATACGGACCTTTCCAAATGCGAAGCCCTGGATGTCCAGCAGGGTTCGCTCTCTCCTCAAGGCCCGTGACGCTGCCTTCAGGTCAGGCGACAAAGCCCAGTACAGGGTGGCTCGTGCTGACCTGAGCAAAGGCATCAAGCTAGCCAAGGCAACCTACAAGCGGAGGCTGGAGGCCCACCTTGCCAGTAACAGGCCACGGGAGGTGTGGCAGGGTCTACGGAGCATCACCAACTTCCGTGGCAGCAGCACGACCTCTGTAGACCCGAGTGCATCGCTGGCAGAGGAGCTTAACTGCTTCTTCGCTCGCTTTGACTCGCCCCAACCGTCACACCCCCGCACTTCAAGCTCCAACTCCCCCCCACTCATCGTAGAGGAACACGATGTGAGGCGCGCGCTCCTGGCGGTCAACCCCAGGAAAGCTACTGGACCCGACGGAATACCAGGCAAGGTCCTCAGAGCATGTGCCCACCAACTGTCACATGTTTTCTGCAGGATCTTCAACCGCTCCCTGGCTCAGGCAGTCATCCCCTCCTGCTTGAAAACTTCCACCATTATTCCTGTCCCCAAAAAGTCACCAGCCGTCCACCTGAATGACTACCGTCCTGTTGCTCTCACACCAGTCATTATGAAGTGCTTCGAGAGGCTGGTTCTCCAGCACATCAGGGACTGCCTTCCTCCCACTCTGGACCCCTACCAGTTTGCATACCGGGCTAACAGATCCACTGAGGACGCCATCGACACTGCTCTGCATGTTGTGCTGGGCCACCTGGAACGACAGCAGAGCTATGCAAGGATGCTCTTTGTGGACTACAGCTCGGCATTCAACACGATCATCCCAGACATCCTCGTCGCCAAACTGGACACTCTCGGCCTCCCTGCCCTCACACGCATCTGGATTAAGGACTTTCTGACCAACAGACCCCAGACTGTGTTGCTCGGCCCCTACACGTCCTCCACCCTCATGCTGAGCACCGGTTCCCCCCAAGGATGCGTGCTGAGCCCTCTCCTGTACGCCCTCTACACCTACGACTGCAGCCCGGCCCACGGCAACAACACCATCGTCAAGTTTGCTGACGACACGACAGTGGTCGGTCTGATCTCGGAAGGTGACGAGACAGCCTACAGAGAGGAGGTAAAGAGACTGACAACTTGGTGCAAGGACAACAGACTGCACCTTAACTCTGCTAAAACAAAGGAGATTGTCGTCGACTTCAGGAGGAACAAGACGCTGCCGCCCCCCCTCTGCATCGAAGGCGTGTGTGTGGAGAGGGTCCACACGTTCAAGTTCCTGGGAGTACAGATCTCCGATGACCTTTCTTGGAGTCACAACACCACAGCAGTGGTAAAGAAGGTCCGCCAACGTCTGCACTTCCTGAGAGTCCTCAGGAAATTCAACCTGGACAGGAAGCTGCTGCTGGCCTTCTACCACTCGTCCATCGAGAGCCTGCTGACGTACTGTGTCTCCACCTGGTACAGCGGCTGCACTGAGGCGGACAGAGTGAGGCTCCAGAGGACAGTCAAAACAGCGCAAAGGATTATTGGCTGCCCTCTTCCCCCACTGTCGGACATCTACACCGCCCGGTGCCTCAGAAGGGCTCTCAACATCGTCAATGACAATACCCACCCAAACTCACACCTGTTCGACCTGTTGCCCTCTGGCAGGCGCTACAGATGCATCAAATCAAGGACCAATAGACTGAGAAACAGTTTCTTTCCGATAGCCATCTCCATACTGAACTCTCACACACACACGAGACCACCCTAACCTCGCAAAACAGCATTGTGATGTGTTTCTATATGCCCTATTCAGTACTGAATTCCATTGCACTGTCTTCTTTATTTATCTAATTTATATATTTGTCTGTATTATTGTTGTATTGCACTGGAGAGGGGAGCCCTCTAATCTCGTTGCACACTTGAGTACAATGACAATAAAGGGATTTCTATTCTATTTCTATTTCTATTCAAACTGAGCAAGAAAAAGGTTTTTCTCCAGTGTGCGTTCTTGTGTGCCTTACTAAATGAGACTTTCGAGAGAAGCATTTGCCACAAACTGAGCATGAAAAGGGTTTTTCTCCACTGTGTGTTCTTGTGTGCCTTACTAGAGACTTTTGAGTGAAGCATTTACCGCAAATTGAGCAGGAAAGAGGTTTTTCTCCACTGCGTGTTCTTGTGTGGATTGTTACATCAAACTTTCGAGAGAAGCTTTTGCCACAAACTGAGCATGAAAAGGGTTTTTCTCCACTGTGTGTTCTTGTGTGCCTTACTAAATGAGACTTTTGAGTGAAGCATTTACCGCAAATTGAGCATGAAAAAGTTTTTTCTCCACTGTGTGTTCTTGTGTGCCGTTTTAAAGACAACTTTGAAGTTGATGATTTCCCACACTGAGAACATACCCAATTGTCAGTGTGACATGCCCTTTCACCTTTGGCTTGCCCATCATCATCATTAGTATCATCATCATTGTCATGAGCGTCTGATAATGTGTCCTCATTATGTGCTTGTGATGGCCCCCGGTGGTCTTCATCACCTTCTGTTGTCACGTGATGACTTGAGCTGCTGCTTGTCGGCTCCGGCCCTCTGTTGTCCTCACTCTCATCCTTGTTTTCATCTTCAGTCTTTATAGGGACAACGTTCACTGGTGACTTGTTGATCTCCTCCTCCTCCTCCTCCTCCTTTTTGATGTGAGTCAAGTCTGGCTCCTCTTTCACGGAACGGAGATTGTATTCACTGACGTCTGCAGGACACAAAAAGACAAATTTGGTTTGGTCAAGTCAAAGCTCAGGCGGCAACTTTGTCTTATATTGTTTCTACCGGACTACCTTGACTTGTGCCTGCCGCATACGGAGCAATGCGTGCGACCCCGATTTGGACCGGACCATGGGGACATTTCACAAAATTACGTCAGACGCAGTAAACCTCCCTTTCCTAGCAGCACAACAGTGATAAAAGAAGCATTTAAAAAGGAAGCACGCTGCGGCTAATGCCCGATTTCATTCCTGACATGGTCACAGACGTTTCCGGAAGCGAGCTGAAGTTAGCACACACAGGCTATTGTGTGCGTCTGATGGAACACCTGTTGTGGGACCCTAACATATTGATGGGGGCCATCGCAACATGTCATTAATAGAATAGAAATCCTTTTCGAGAAATATGTTTACAAGTATTTCTTTTTGCATTTCGAGATAGTTTCATCGTGGGTACTTTTTGCTTCCATTATAATCTGGATACTGTGGTAAATTTCCGCTGTTGATGTGCGGGTCTGGCTCAGCTCCCCTCCGGACAGGTCGCCAGGCAAGGTTGGCTTGGTGATGGAAAAAACTTCTGACACACACCGGTGGTTGGAAGAAGATTTTATTGATCTCAGCTGATGTCAGAAGTTCCCAAAAGAAAAAAGGTGTCCCCTTCTCGCGCCTTCCCTTCTTATAGGGAAGGCAAACAAAGGACATGAATATCTAATTTTCCCTTATTGCATATGCATTTTATCCAGCTGTCTCTTAGCTGACTCCTCAAACTGCCCCCATGGCTGCGGGGCACAGACTCCGCGAAGGTGCGACTTCCCGGCGCCAGACCCCTCTTTTGTAAACCCCCTCCCTGGGACGCAGATAACCCCTGTTCTGCTTCCTGACCCCCCGTAAATAAAGTTAAAGTCTCGTGCCTCTCAGGGCGGCAATCTACGTGTCAAAGGGGGAGTCAGGAAGCCCTGAGGGAGTTCAAAGCAACAGTTGTCATGGCCATAAAATAAGTTGTCTATGTCAGACCTTGTGAAAATACACTACAATACCAAAAAGAATTAAAGGGGCCCTGGCATCATAGTCACTATTTATTGCATGATTTACGTTTGTTTTGTTTTTTTTTCCCCAAAATGACTTTTAGCCTGCTAGTACGTTCCAACATTCCCCTTTTTACGAAAATTTCTCTTTCTAAATACAATTTAAAACAAAATTACGTTTGAAGAGACAAAATCCCTACACATAAGCATTAAGCAACAACACTTTCACTCTGACTTTCATGTTGACATATTTGAATTATGACTGTATACAGTGAACCCCCGGTTATCGCGGTTAATGGGGACCGAGACCACCCGCGAAAACTGAAAATCCGCGAAGTAGTGTCGCACCTTCAAAAAAAAAAAAACACTGTATATAAATACTTCTATATCTATATATAAATATATATATATATATATATAAATATATATAGGTGCGAAGTAGCAGCACACCTTCCAAAATGCTTAAAAAATAAAAATAAAAAAAAAAATATATATATATATATACACACACACTGGTAGCGAGAGAGAGAGTGAAATTCATGTTATAACAAAAAAAATTATTATTAAAACTTATTATTTTTTTATTCCCCAGCCATTATTTTTGTATTTATTCAATTACTTCTTTTTGTATTTATTTAATTACTTCGACTTTTACCTGCTGGTACGCCGTCCGGTGTGCCCTGTGAATGTTATGATCCTCCAGCAGAGCTGGAGGATTGAACAGGACTCTCCAAACGCAGACCCGGGAAAAAAGGTGGTGATACAAAGATATTTATTATAATCACTATATAGTCAGTGTAATCAGCGCGTTTCGCAGCAGCTGACGGCATGGCGCGAGACGATCGCTGGAGGAACGCCCACACAGCTGAAAAAACAAAAACACGCGGCATGACAGGCACAGATCATGACAGTGAAATGATAGGTGGCATTCTTCATTTATTCATTCATAACTGACAGCCTCGCGCTCCGCCGGTGCCCGGGCGGAAGGTGCTCCTCTTCGGCTTACTGTGACGCGAGCATGCCCTTCTCCTCGGGAGCTTCCATTCGGTTAAACTTAGGGCCCGCTTGGCACCGCCCGTGCCCGGGGAAGGTGCTCATCTACGGCTTAACTGCCACGCACGCTGGCCGGAGCTCTGATACGGTCCGAACCGCGCGAAACGTCGCCATCAATTGTGTCCGGGGGAACCTGCTCTTCTTCGTCTACTCTCTTCTTCGTCCACTCTCCTCTTCGGCGCACGCCGGCCGTCTAACCGCTTCAGCGCCCCCTTGTGCCGCTCGGCGAAACTACAATGTCCCCGATTATTTTTTAGACCCGCGAAGCACTGAACCCGCGAAAGGTGAAACGCGAAGTAGCGGGGTTTCACTGTATTTGACAAAATGATAGTTTTTTTCCAAAGTGAGATTCTGCTAAGCAACAAACCCCAAACACTTGATAGAGCTCAACCTAGAAAGAGGTTTTAGCCAGTCAGAAATTTATTCAGAAAGTGAAATATTAAATGTATGGGAGGGCATATTTGAAGAGTTTGAGTTTTGTTCAATGGACCATACATATACGAGCCAGCCAAACACAGCGAGAAAACCAGCGCTGACTCCAGTCGCCATCAAGTTGCCAACTCCTGACATCCTAAAACCTTTGAGAGAAACTGAGCCGATTTGCGTTTGTCTTTCTGGTTCTTTTTATAGTTCAACTTCTAGTTCAGTTTTTCACCTTTTCACAGCGTAATGAAAGCCAGTTGAGCAAGTGGAACAAGTGATTTTATTGATGATTGTGGAAGGTAACGATTTCATAAGCAGAGTTTCTTCTCACACCTTTTCCATTAAGTACGATGAAAAAGACAACTAAAAAGCATAATGTTAAAAAATGTTATTCCAGGCAAAGGCAATTTATTTTATTGACATGTTTGATGTAAACACCAAAACAAATCATCATCACTCAGACACATTGCTTCTTCTGGCACAGATCACATTGGCTTTATGTCAATAAAAAAGCTTTGCAAAATTCAATAGATCATATTTTATTCAAAATCAAAATTTACATCTTACCACAAAGAGTCAGTTCCTTCAGTTTTTTGTTTTCTTTTTTTTAAGCTTCAAGGATCGCTGCTTTTCTCGCCAGCACAATTGTGACTCTCAGCACCGATTTTAGAAAAGAATTTTTTCGCACAAACGCTGCAACTGAATGGCTTGTCTCCAGTGTGTGTTCTTGTGTGGCTCGTTAAAAGCGACTTACGATAGAAACTCTTTCCACAAACTGAGCAGGAAAAGGGTTTTTCTGCACTGTGTGTTCTTGTATGATTTGTTAAAGTTGATTTTTGAGTGAAACCTTTCCTACAAACTGAGCAGGAAAATGGTTTTTCTCCACTGTGCTTTCTTGTGTGGCTTGTTAAATGTGTCTTTCGAGAGAAGCTTTTTCCACAAACTGAGCATGAAAAAGTTTTTTCTCCAGTGTGTAATCGTGTATGTTTTTTTAAACTTGCCTTTTGAGAGAAGCATTTTCCACAAACTGAGCATGAAAAAGGTTTTTCTCCAGTGTGTTTTCTTGTGTGTACTGTTAAACTTGCCTTTTGAGAGAAGCATTTTCCACAAACTGAGCATGAAAAAGGTTTTTCTCCAGTGTGTAATCGTGTATGTTTTTTTAAACTTGCCTTTTGAGAGAAGCATTTTCCACAAACTGAGCAGGAAAAAGGTTTTTCTCCACTGTGTGTTCCTGAGTGGATTGTTAAATGAGACCTTCGAGAGAAACCCTTGCCACAAACTGAGCAGGAAAAAGTTTTTTCTCCACTGTGTGTTCCTGAGTGGCTTGTTAAATGAGACCTTCGAGAGAAACCCTTGCCACAAACTGAGCAGGAAAAAGGTTTTTCTCCCGTGTGTTTTCTTGTGTGTTCTGTTAAACTTGCCTTTTGAGAGAAGCATTTTCCACAAACTGAGCATGAAAAGGGGTTTTCACCACTGTGTGTTCTTGAGTGAATTATTAAATGAGACCTTCGAGAGAAACTCTTGCCACAAACTGGGCAGGAAAAAGGTTTTTCTCCACTGTGTGTTGTTGCGTGGCTTGTTAAATGTGTCTTTTGAGAGAAGCTTTTTCCACAAACTGAGCATGAAAAAGGTTTTTCTCCAGTGTGTAATCGTGTATGTGTTTTTAAATTTTGCTTAAAAGAAAAGCTTTTGCCACAAACTGAGCAAGAAAAAGGTTTTTCTCCACTGTGTGTTCTTGCGTGTCTTGTTAAATGTGTCTTTTGAGAGAAGCTTTTTCCACAAACTGAGCATGAAAAAGGTTTTTCACCACTGTGTGTTTTTCTGTGCCCTTTTAAAGACAACTTTGAAGATAATGAGTCAGTGTGACATGCCCTTTCACCTTTAGTTTGCTCATTATCATCATCATCATCATCATGAGCATTTGATAATGTGTCCTCATTTTGTGCTTGTGATGGCCCCCGGTGGTCTTCATCACCTTCTGTTGTCACGTAATGACTTGAGCTGCTGCTTGGAGGCTCCGCCCCTCTCTTGTCCTCACTCTCATCCTTGTTTTCATCTTCAGTCTTTATAGGGACAACGTTTAGTGGTGACTTGTTGATCTCCTCCTCCTCCTCCTCCTTTTTGATGTGAGTCAAGTCTGGCTCCTCTTTCACAGAACGGAGATCGTATACACTGACGTCTGCGGGACACAAAAAGACAAATTTGGTTTGGTCAAGTCAAAGTTCAGGCGGCGACTTTGTCTTATATTGTTTCTACCGTGCTACCTTGACTTGTGCCTGCCGCACACGGAGCAATGCGTGGACCCCAACTTGGACCGGACCATGAGGGCATTTCACAAAATTACGTCCTACGATGTAAACCTCCCTTTTGATGCCCGATTTCATTCCTGACATGGTCACAGACGTTTCTAGGAGCGAGCTGAAGTTAGCACACACAGGCTATCGTGTGCGTCTGATGGAACACCAGTTGTGGGACCCTAACATCAGGGATCGCGGTTAATCGCTTCCCGATTGCCCGGGGCAAGTGAAATTTGGCCACGGGCAAGGTAAAATTATGGGCAACTTGCCCGACCGGGCAAGCATTTTTTAAAGCAGCCAAATATCTTTAATTCCGACGAAAACTGTGACGTGATCTGTTTGTGTGCACTGTATGGTGATGGTTTAACCCAGACACCCCTTATGTTATGGTTTGGTCCATTGGCCTTATCGGGGGCAATGGGCGGGCGCTACGGGGATCAGTTAGTTCAGTGAATGTCGAGTTGAAGTGGACGTCAATAAATCCCGCAGTATTGGAACTCTCTGTAGTCACATCCTCATTTGAAGTTTGAAAAACACAACAAAAACCTACGATATTTCGGCCGAAAATTGACAGCCGGAAGTTTTCTTACCTTCTGCGCATGTTTACAAGTGGCGACGAGTTCGTTCAAATCCGAACATTTCGGATTCTGACATGACTAAAGTAGCTCGAATATTTTTAAGTAGACAATTCAGTTGTGAGTAAGGAAGGGAGTAATATTTGATTATTGGCTGTTAATTCATTTGCTCCATGATGTGACCTGACATAGTGTCAGTGACTGTGTTCTGTTTATGCTATGAAACTTATGGAGGCAGCAACACAGGCACTGGTCTTAAAGGAATACACAAATTTCCCACACTCATAATTTACTCATGTGATTACTCAATTAATAGGCTCTCCTGGATTTAAAATTGATAATCTGGATTGCTGTAATATCATTTTCCCAATTTAACATGCAGATTTGTTAATTATTAAAACTACAATTAACATTTTCATTAACTGCACAGGATGATACATGCTGTTGTGAGTAGGGTTTCATGGTTGATGATGAAAACAAGATTAATTTATGTTTATCAGATTATATGTTTATTTACATTTGTGGCGCACATTTTACAACCATAAACATTTTATTCTTAGAGAAAAAAAATTGTCACTTGCCCAAGTCGGGCAAGTAATTTGGCCACTCGGGCAAGGCAAATTTTAGTGGCACTTGCCCTATGGGCAAGCAGTTTTTAAAGTTAACCGCGAACCCTGGTTACGTGACCTTGTTGACCAGCCGGTGCGGACAACAAGCCTGCTGTGGCACTGCGTCACCAGAACATGGCCAAGGAGCAGCGGAAACGGAAAGAGCAGACGCAATGGGAGCTGCATGCGTCGGCGGCTGCATTAACTGCTTCCCCCCGCTTTTATTTAATTTTTTTTCCCATATTCTTTTTTCCTTTCCGGGTGAATTAGCACTCTTGTCCCTCTGAACCCGCAAGTGTAACAATTCTTTTTCTCCATCCAATACAATATTTTCTTTCATCGATGCAAAAACGGGGGTTCTACTCATTCTGATTAGCAGTTTCTCATTGACGGATTGTTTCGCTTGATGTCAGTAACTGGGAGGCGCACGCCCTCGAGGACGGCCACCCGGCACAGCTGAGTGGTGGTGACACTATTGGACGGGTGACTGGCGGAAGCTTCAATCCATTCGCGTCTCGCCCCGTCTCCCATAAGAGCTCACAAACTTAATATTTTACATATATTTTACAAATGCCAATTGGTTTTGTCTTCTGTTTATTATTCATATTCAATCCCCATGAACACGTCAACTATAATTAAGCTATTTTTTTTTAACTAACTAATACAGTGATTCTCAAATAGTCGGGCGCGCCCCCCTGGGGAGGCGCGGTGCGATGCTGAGGGGGGCGCGTGGGACCCTGGGGAACATGCTTTTTTGCATGGTTTTGGGACCAAAAAAGGCGATCTCAGATAACGCGAGTTTGAGCTTGTCAAAGCTGTTTGTGCCCCGAGTTCACGCAGTACTGATTAACAAAAAAAAAGCGTCACCCCGTCGCTCGTTGACCCGGAAGTGATTTCTTTCGCCGCTCCTTAAATGCCCCGCGCCAAGCTATCTTGCGCAGCAGCAGAGCGAGCAAGGAGGCGCTAATCGCTAAAATGAATTGCTTCGATGGACGCTCAACTTTGAAAAGAAGTCTGACTCAAACCGCGTTCGGGCGGAGAGCCAGCAGCTATGAACAGAAATGTTGGATTGCAACCATTACGTATCCAAAAAAATAAGACGATGGCTACGTGAGCACTTGAGCAGACGCTCTCAGGCTGGAACACGGAAATGGCTGACGTCATCACAACGAAGCGGTTCGACGTCAAACAGATTGTGAACATAAAAAAAAATGTATAGTCAACAAATTGCTTTATGTTATTTATATAGAATTTTTGTTTCAAATCCCCCTGGCTCTTTTTGTCTTTTCTATATTAGGTACGTATTAATAACTGTTTGGGATATTTTATTGACAATCCAACATTTATAATACAAAGAACATGTACATGAGTACGAAATGTAAAAAAAACTGTAGTGGGGGGGGCGCAAATTTATTTTCTTCTTGGTAGGGGGGGCGTGACAGGAAATAATTGAGAACCACTGAACTAATATAACCCCGTTTTCCTCAACCAATGAGTCAGTATTCTTTGAAGTGGATTATCCGCAGACTAAAAGTTTCCAATTTAATTTATATCAATTTACTGTATATCAAAAGTCCCCTCATAACATGATAATTCATGACATTCCTGTCATTTCCATCTCAAAATGTTGTTCCATTAATTGAATTACCGTAGTACATCCGTCGCCAAACTGAAGTATGTTTTTTTTTTGTTTTACATGACCTTTAACCTTGCATGTTCTGTTTCAACAAAATTGTATCTCTTATCAGTTTCCCTGTTTCATGAGTTGCTGCCGGGGGCAAAAAGGAGGAGTTCAGAGAGGAATTTCACCCTCAGGGGCAATCCCAAACTTTTGTTTCCAGGACATTGTAACACTCTGGGCTGGTTTATTGTTCTTCTTATTGCAATTTTACTGCATTCAGTCTTCCTCGAGACTGAATACGTTCTCGTGTTTGCCAAATAGTTAATCCTAGTTTCTCACTTTAGCTTTTCACAGTCAAGATATGAACTTTTTCAACTGCACAATCACTTCATTGAGGTCTAATTATCAATTGTTTACCATAGTCAGACTTTTGCCGTCAAACAGACCTGTTCCTTAACCATATGTTAACGTTTTCATCACTCAGGGCGTTTCCGTGTTGACAAATCACATTCCACGGAACATGCATTCATCCTTTTATGATCTTAGATTTCTCTATTTAAATCACCGCTTCTTGCAATGAAGATTAATTTCACCCCAATGATTATGTAGCCAATTATCTTTCTCATTCTAATTTTGCTTTAGTTATTATCCAAATTTTTGAACATTTTTTATGCTGCATCTTTCAATGCACACTAGGATGCACACGCGTTAGTTGAACTGATAAAACGGAATATTAATGCAATAACATTTGGGTTTTAGAAGGGGCAATTCGGCACTGGTTTATAACTATCACCCCTTATCTCCTGCGTGGGGGCTGCCTGACTTCCTGGTCCCACAGTAGATGGAGGTGAGAACACAGCGCTCTGCTTGCATTCTTCCTGCTGGGCCCAATCTTCAACTTTCACCTCTGCATGATCATTGTTGACATGTCCTATTAACACCTAAAAATCCTCACATGCAAAAAACAATTACGAGAACAAAATACTGCACCTATCTCCCCCCTTTGACACATGCCCCACATGTGTCAACACAAATAACAATAAAAACAAACGAAGCAGCAACCCCCCTAATTAGGCCGAACTTCCACGTACTTTCATCTCATCTCTTCACAAACCCCTGCGTACATCCTGTGCCAATACGGGGCGGACCACAGCCAGGTTTTTGATTTTGCGTGGCCTTGACCAGACCGTCTCTGTGTGCCCTGCGATTGGCTGGCAACCAGTTCAGGGTGTCCCCCCGCCTACTGCCAAAGACAGTTGGAATAGCCTCCAGGATGCCTGCGACCCTAGTGAGTAGAGGCATATCAGATGGTCATCCAACAGCTTCCGACACGTCACAGCCTGAGCAACCCTCCCATCCAGTCTGCCTGTTGTACTTCTGAAGGAAATCGAGGAGTGCTTTCTTCATTTGCAACTGGCAAATCTGGCCAGTTTACAACACTTAACTGGCTGAAGTTCTTCATTCCAAGTGTGTCCACACACTCAATTCGGTCCAGGTGTCGCAATAATGATATTAAGCCTACATGCAAAGAAAGTCAAAAAGCCACAAAGTAACCGACTGAGGATCAAACAATAAACGAAATTACACATAGAAATAGAATTCCAATTATAAAACAACTGACACAATTTACTGAGGACAGCATAAATATTACATAAGGACTGCACTATTACAGTATGTAAAGTTCTATGATACAGTATTATTCCTTTGTGAAATTTATTTGTTATAGTATTAGCACTTAAATAAATATGTAAATGTGTGTTTGTGACTGTTTGCATATGCATTAATTTGATTACTGCATTTATCAAAGCAGGTGCTTAGAGGGGGGGGGGGGTACTTATTGTGGCAGGGGCTGCCAGAATCAGTCCCCCCTGGTAACTATCCTACTGCCTAAGTGGTCAGTGAATGCACCTCGAGTCCGACGCAGAACGCGAGTGACTTTATTTATTTTTTTATTCTTTTGCTACTCTTGACGCAGCTATCGGTGGTTATAAAAAAAAATAAACAAATAAGTCAATTGGAATACAATTACGTGTTCTCTAACAGGATACCACCTATCTGTATGTTGCCACTTAATTTGATCTCGCTGGGAAAACGATATAGCCCACATCACTAATCCTCTCCCCTTTCCATCGTGTTTTGATCACTGAAATTCCCTTATGGTAGCTTCATTGATTGCAAAATTTCTTTGGTCTAACTAATGCAAATGCAGGGAATTTCCCCCCGATTTCGGAGGAGTCAAACGCTTACTTTACGTGTTAAATTGTAGCGAATGGTGTGCTGAAACCCACACCGACGAAGACTACCACTTTTATGGAAACCCTGGTTTAAATTACAGCAAATCAAACACACAAAATCATACATTCTTCGTGCCTTTCAATGAAAACAAACGTAGTAACATCGCGCCGCCTTCAGTCAATGCGTGCGCGCTCCCGCGACAGGGGATACAGATTTTGGCAGGGGTAAGTACTTTGGTACGACACCGGCAAGTAAAAGGCAATAATTAAAAATAAAACGGCAATAACCTCGAACGCATTTCCCCAAACAACTTAATGTTGTGATGCATATTTCTAATGATAGAAAGTCGTTCTTTACCAAGCAAATGCGAGTAAGACGTGTACAAACCTGCTTCGTGTAGCACAACACGAGGCTGCTTCCAACCTTCGCCCAGCAGTTGAAGATGTTGCTCGTACTCTTCTTTTATTCCACAAAGTTCCTCTTTGTACTTGGGTGTCGTTCTTGCACACATTTTCAAACGTCAATCTCAACAAATCCGCACTTGACCTCTGCTTGGCGATAACTCGTGAGCTTCTCTTTGTTCGACGAGACGAATGAAAGATGGCGTCGTTTTTTTCCTTCGAGAAAATGGCAGTCTGTTCGTCACGAAAGCGGAAGAACAGGACACACCCCGCTGTGATATGATTGGCTGCTGGCTTTGTGGAGCACTGTCACCAACTCACCGACAGATGTCACCATTTGCGATGCAAATCATCGTTATCTTCTTCTAAACATAGAGAAAAACCTAAGATGCACATGAACAAACATTTTAGTTCCCAAATATGAACTTGAGAGATGTATTGAATTTTACTTTTGTTGCTGGTTTTGTTTTCACATCTGACACCATGTTGTTGGTTGGATAGTATTCCAAATGTATTTCCCTATTATTAACAGTTGACATGATAAAGTGATACTTTATGTCAACATATTTGCCTTTTTACAGGGTTTTTCACCAGGTTGTGATGTGATTGCGAATTTTAAATTAAAATATGTCACTCTTTTATTACTTAACTGTTATTGTGTTCGAAAATGATTTCGGTATTTATTTAAAGTACTGTAATATTTCATTATTTGTTTCAGTATTTATTAAACTGCAATAATTCACTCAAAATTTCAAGATTCATTGATCTGTTTTAGGAATAATTTAGTATTCAATGTTTAATAGTTACAGTATTTACTTTTTAAATTTTTGTTTCCCCATTTTGTTCAATCTTAATCTTATGGAAAATTATTTTGCAAGCACCAACACAAGGTTTTTAAAGATAACGATAAAGATGTCTTTTAATAGTCCCACAATGGGGAAATTTGCAGTGTTACAGCAGCAAAGATATAGATCACACAGAGGCGGTGGTGCAATGTGGCCGTTAATGTATAACATTAGCAGCAGACATTCAGAAAAAGCAAACCTATGCGAATATACACAGTATATACGTAAATACACAAATCCCCATGTGTATATACACACTTACATCCCACAACATTTACAAGTGTAAGGAAACACTCCGAATGTCTGTCTATGGTACAGAGGGAAAATTAATAAAATGCTGCAATGATCAAAAATACTGCTGTCATAACCCGTGTCGGTCATGTCAGTGTTTTTGTTATTATTTTCTTCACCTTCCTGCCATGTGCTCATTCTGTTTATTTAGTCAGCTGAGTGGGGCGTTCCCTCCAGCACTCGTTCCCCACCAGCCACGCACCTGTTCCCCGGTACCCTCACACACCTGATGCCCATCTGCTCCCCTAATTACTGGACTATTTGAACACCTCACTCCGACAACTCATTGGCGGTGCATTGCTCCTTTACGGACTGTCACGACCGCCCCCGGCTCTCGCCCCCGGCTCTCGCCCCCGGCTCTCGCCCCCGGCTCTCGCCCCCGGCTCTCGCCCCCGGCTCTCGCCCCCGGCTCTCGCCCCCTAGCATTTGTCGCTGTCCTTGCTCCTCACTCTTGTGATCCAGTTTGCCACGTTAAGTTTGCCTTTCTTATTTTGCACCCTGCCCCGTTGTCTGTCATTATTTTGGTCCCCTAATAAATTGCTTAAGTTACACCTTCTCCAGCTTCCTCGCATTCTGGGTCCATCTCCTCCTCGCCGACCGGCGACCCTGACAACTGCAATGATAAGACGACTGCAATAAATGAAGGATTGTATTATGATTGCTGGCATTATTTTAAACACTTACGGGACAGAAGGTCAATTATTTAATTTGGCAGGTTCATATTTACGGAATATGTTAAACATTGATGAAACAAAAAGCATTTATCAAATGGAACTAGAAGCACGGGTCACAAGAATAACTGGGATTGTAGTCCTGTTTTCTGATTTATTATATTTTTCTAATGCTAAATTTAGAGTACTTAGTTTAAATGTGTGAACTTTTTTTAAATTTTGGGTAGTGAGAACAAATTTGCACACATAGCATATCCATGACTTGCATTCACAGCACTTCATGGACAAATACGACGAAGCACATTCTCCACATTGGCTGTAGAGATGCAAACATACCAAATTGGGCACTGGAGGACTCACGCAGACGCTATAAAAAAACACATTCTGAAAGACGGAACAATTGGAGATCAGAGCACATGCACATACGCATGCATAAACACAGACACACCCTTACACCTGCACATACACGTATACCTGCATATTGTTGGAATTTATCTTTATATCAATGTTAGAATTTAACTTTAACCCAATGTAAACTCAAATAAGTAATCTGACTCCAATTTGCGACCTTAACCAACTCCCACTCATCCAACAATATGCGCGCTCGTTCTGCAATAGAAAGGTATCAGGAAGCCGGCATTTTCACGCACAAAGTGGATTTATTCCCAATACAGATTTTCTACATGGCACCTGGGTCTCGAGTCCCTCTCAATACAACTCTACACCTCTCTTGCCACCAGCGAATGTGTTCTACCTCCGAGTTGCCCAGTAATGATTCATACTATACAATATGCAAATGGCACAGAGACAAAGGCATCCTGGCATGATTCTATTGGCTATGTGTATTGCAGTTAACTTTAGCTCGCTCTCATTGGTCTTTCTCCTCCCGCCGAATCCCGTGGCTCCTCCTGCGTGCGATCCCCCGATGGCCGCTCCTTCAGCCAATGCTCCCGGAGTCATCTCGTCTCGCTCAGCACCTTCTGCTTCTAAAACATTCCATTCTTGCACAACCCCCGCAACCAGTTTCGCTTCTCCAGTCACACTCTCAGCATTTTACAATATCACATTTTCATACACTGGATGCACCAACATCTAATGAACTATGTTAAGCTCAAACTCTTATATTCCTTTAATAGTCAATAGAATTCTTTAAGTGTAACCGAAGTTTAGACCATGCTAATGACAAGGCCCTCAGGAGAGGAATGCAGGAAGATTGGATCACAGCTGCACCACAGGAGGTGTGAACGAGACCCCTCTGAAACAATGGACTTCCATGCCAGGATCACAAAAGTGGCTCCTAGCAGTCCACCCTTTGTTCTGTTTCAGGTTGACTGCCATTTACATTATCCTTTAATATACATGTGCCCATACACACGCACACATGCACACCGACAAGATTCCAGAGCAATGCCAGCTGGAGAGACGGAGAGACGGAGAGACTGCCCGCCGGAGAAGGCCAGCCTTGGCGTGCCAGTCTTGGGGACCAGACGGGAATCAACTATCCAGACTAACCTGGGGAGGACCTTCCCTTGGACGTTGACCCGTGCCGTGGGAGGGAGCGAGGACAACCGATTCAACCGATTCAACCTACATTACTCTTGACATAAAAAACTCCTCTAAAAACTGAAGCTGGGCTGAAAGATGGTGCACATTTTTTGACTGTGCTCGCCCGAGTGCAGTTTCTCGTGAGATTAAGAAAAAGCCACCCAGATATCTGTCTTTGTACTATTTCCTGAACTCCAGAAATGGAAGAAACTAAATATCGGAACTCTAATCAGTTGTTGAGTCTTTATTTGACCCTTTTCTTCTTGAGTACAAAAACCGAACACGCATTGGCGTACGTTTGGCTTTTAAAAGTTGATTTACTAAATACTTCTCATTTCCACGGTGACTCAACTCCAACAATACTAAAGCTGTTGCTTTATGTTATTCATATAGAATTTTTGTTTAAAATCCCCCTGGCTCTTCTTTTTGTCTTTTCTATATTATGTACGTATTAATAACTGTGTTTGTTAATGTTAATAAAGTTTTTGGCAAAAAACGTATTAGTAAATATTTATCATGTCACTGATGGTGTCGTGGTACACTCGCCTGAGTTGTGTGCAGGCAACGTGGGTTCAGTTCCCTCTCAGTGACGGTGTCTATGTCTGCCCTGTGACTGGCTGGCGACCAGTTCAGGGTGTAGTGCGCCTTTCGCCCGAAGTCAGCTGGAATTGGCTCCAGCACCCTCCCGCGACCCTGTTCAGAATAAGCGGTGTGGATAATGACATGACATGACAAATATTTGTCATCTCATCAATATTTGCACAACAGAGTACTGAGCTTCGAGATCCTCACGATAATAGTTCTCGAAACTATATTTCTTATCAATGTAGGTTAGTTAAGGGATATTTTATTGACAATCTAATCTCAATATACAAAGACAGAAAAAAAATTGGTGGTGGGGGGGCGCGAATCTTTTTCTTCTTGGTAGGGGCGGGCGTGAAATAATTGAGAAGCACTGCTAGAATATGCAGACATTATATTCATACAATCTTGCAGCCCGAGTGAACCACAACATTGTTGCAAGTTCGGTAGGAGAAACGTAACCTTCCCACTGCTGTTCCAGCAGCGGCTTCTCCGGGCATAGGGAGGAAGTGACGTCGGAGCTGACTCGCTTTTGTGGCGTTATTTTAATTATTTTTGTTACATTTTTTTATCAACCGAATTAAAATATTACATAGAATATATATTAAAAGAGAACAGCCAAGTGTTAAAACAAACACAGAGGCAAAGAAATATATTTGAAAAATACGTGCTTACAGCATGACGTCATTAGCAAGCGCGCAGCTTCCGAAGGAACTCGACCACATCCACCGACCCGTCCACACCGGAACAAAAACACCCACCGCTAAATTCTTCTGATTTAGTGTGGAACTGACTGTAATTTTCTCAAAGGATGTCCAGTGCTACTCTAAAGGACTACGACATAATTCATTAAGTCTTTGTGTCCCGATAACCTCATCTTCGCGCGTTGATGCTTTTCGGCGTAGTTAGCTTAGCTTGTTAGCTAGCTAGCCGCTAACAAAAAGAGGCACGTGACTCATCGCCAAGCAGAGATCAAGTGCGGATTTTTTGGAATTATCATTTGAAAATGTGTGAAAGAACGACACCCAAGTACAAAGAGGAACTTTGTGGAATAAAAGAAGAGAACGAGCAACATCTTCAACTGCTGGACGAAGTTTGCAACCAGCCTCGTGTTGTGCCACTCAAAGCAGGTTTCTACCCGTCTTACTCTCATTTGCTTTGTTTCGAACGACTTTCTTTCATTAGAAATATGCATCACAACATTAAGTTGTTTGGGGAAATCGTTCAAGGTTATTGCCGTTTTATTTTTTATTATTGCCTTTTACTTGCAGGTCTGCTGAGCAATTTTTTATGTCAAATGTAATCAGTGCAGAAAATATATGCCAAAGAATAACCAATAGTGAGGGGTGAACTCCATGTTTTTCCCAGGATAAAATTTGAACTCGTTTAACATTTTACATTTTCTGGTTTTTCTATCTTGTTCAAGCAATTCCTTACGGAAGGAATTCTGCCCGACTCTAAAAAATGTGCACACTGCGGCGAAAACATCAATGGCGGTTGATCAATTTTAGTGGATAAATTAAATAAATATTACGTTTTTAAAAAAAAAATCAAGTACGTATTGGTCTTATTTATTTATTTATTAACTTTGTACTGGCTTCGTCGAATGAGAGTCAATGAACCTCGGGTGGCTCTGCACTGTTTTGTGCACGTGTGCATAGTTTCACTTCATCCAAACATTTAAAATACATTTAATGCATCCATCCAGGGTTGCACGGATCTCATCAGTGAACAAGCGCATGCTGCAAGGAATGCATCTGCATCTTTGGCTTACTATGGGCTTAAAAAGGGAGAACGTCAAAACCCCCTTTTCTACCAACAAGTCCAGGAACATTTAGTTCCTGGTAATAAAGTTCCTGTGGCCCAGGTGGTTTGCATCTCATAGTTCCTGGTAATTTATCCAAATGACAAACATAATTTTGTTTTAAATTTGATTGCGAAACAGAAATTTTATTTAAAAAAAGGAAAAAGGGGAATGTCGGAATGTACTAGCAGGATAAATGTCATTTTGGGTAAAAAAAAAAACAAACAAACGTAAATCATGCAATAAATAGCCACTCTGATTCCAGGGCCCCTTTAATTCTTTTACGGATCCAGATTATAATGGAAGCAAAAAGTACCCACGATGAAACTATCTCTAAATGCAAAATGAAATACTTGTAAACATATTTCACTTGAAGGATTCCTATTTTATCAATGACATTATGTTGCGATGGCCCCCAGTGGTCTGCATCAATATGTTAGGGTCCCACAACAGGTGTTCCATCAGACGCACACAATAGCCTGTGTGTGCTAACTTCAGCTCGCTTCCAGAAACGTCTGTGACTATGTCAGGAATGAAATAGGGCATCAGCCGCAACGTGCTTCCTTTTTAAATGCTCGTTTATCACTGTTGTGCTGCTAAAAGGAGGTTTACATCGTCGGACGTAATTTTGTGAAATGCCCCCATAGTCCGGTCCAAGTTGGAGTCGCACGCATTGCTCCGTATGCGGCAGGCACAAGTCAAGGTAGCACAGTAGAAACAATATAAGACAAAGTCACCGCATGAGCTTTGACTTGACCAAACCAAATGTGTGTTTGTCTTTTTGTGTCCGACAGACGTCAGTGAATACAATCTCTGTTCTGTGAAAGAGGAGCCAGACTTGACTCACATCAAAAAGGAGGAGGAGGAGGAGGAGATCAACAAGTCACCAGTGAACGGTGTCCCAATCAAGACTGAAGATGAAAACAAGGATGAGAGTGAGGACAACAGAGGGGCGGAGCCTCCAAGCAGCATCTCAAGTAGTCACGTGACAACAGAAGGTGATGAAGACCAATGGGGACCATCACAAGTACATAATGAGGACACATTATCAGATGCTCATCACGATGATGATACTTATGATGATGATGAAAATGATGATGATGATGATGGGCAAGCCAAAGGTGAAAGGGCATGTCACACAGACTCATTAACTTCAAAGTTGTCTTTAAAAGGGCACACAAAAACACACACTGGAGAAAAACCCTTTTCCTGCTCAGTTTGTGGCAAGAGTTTCTCTCAAAAGTCGCATTTAACAAACCACACAAGAACACACAGTGGAGAAAAACTTTTTTCTTGCTCAGTTTGCAGTAAATGCTTCTCTCCAAAGTCTTTAGTAAGGCACACAAGAACACACACTGGAGAAAAACCTTTTTCCTGCTCAGTTTGTGGCAAAAGCTTCTCTCAAAAGGCACAATTAACAAGGCACACAAGAACACACACTGGAGAAAAACATTTTTCCTGCTTAGTTTGTGGCAAGAGTTTCTCTCATAAGATAAGTTTAACAAAACACACAACAACACACAGTGGTGAAAAACCTTTTTCCTGCTCAGTTTGTGGAAAATGCTTCTCAAGAAAGACATATTTAACAGAACACACAGTGGTGAAAAACCTTTTTCCTGCTCAGTTTGTGGCCAAAGCTTCCTGTATAAGTCAACTTTAACAAGACACACAAGAACACACAGTGGTGAAAAACCTTTTTCCTGCTCAGTTTGTGGCAAGAGTTTCTCTCAAAAGCAAGATTTAACTAAACATAGAAGAATACACACTGGAGAAAAACCCTTTTCCTGCTCCGTTTGTGGCAGAAGCTTCTTTGATAAGTCAACTTTAACAAAACATAGAAGAACACACAGTGGTGAAAAACCTTTTTCCTGCTCAGTTTGTGGCAAAAGCTTCTCTCAAAAGGCACAATTAACAAGGCACACAAGAACACACACTGGAGAAAAACCTTTTTCCTGCTCAGTTTGTGGCAAGAGTTTCTCTCATAAGATAAGTTTAACAAAACACACAACAACACACAGTGGTGAAAAACCTTTTTCCTGCTCATTTTGTGGAAAATACTTCTCAAGAAAGACATATTTAACAGAACACACAAGAACACACAGTGGTGAAAAACCTTTTCCCTGCTCAGTTTGTGGCCAAAGCTTCCTGAATAAGTCAACTTTAACAAGACACACAAGAACACACAGTGGTGAAAAACCTTTTTCCTGCTCAGTTTGTGGCAAGAGTTTCTCTCAAAAGCAAGATTTAACTAAACATAGAAGAATACACAGTGGAGAAAAACCCTTTTCCTGCTCAGTTTGTGGCAAAAGCTTCTCTGTAAAGTCAAATTTAGGAATCCACACAAGAACGCACAGTGGAGACAAGCCATTCAGTTGCAGCGTTTGTGCTAAAAAATTCTCCACTAAACGGAGTGCTAAGAGACACGATTGTGCTGGTGAGAATAGCAGCGATCCTTGAAGCTTAAAAAAAGAAAACAAAAAACTGAAGGAACTGACTCTTTGTGGTAAGATGTAAATGTGATTTTGAATGAAATATGATAAATTTAGTTTTGCATAGCTCTTTTATTGACACTAAGCCAATGTGATCATTGCCAGAAGAACCATTGTGTCTGAGTGATGATTTTTTTTTGTGTGTGTTTACTTCAAACATGTAAATAAAATTAATTGCTTTTGCCTGGAATAACATTTGTTAACGTTATGCTTTTCAGTTGTCTTTTTAATCGTACTTAATGGAAAAGGTGTGAGAAGAAACTGCTTATGAAATCGGTACCTTCCACAGTCATCAATAAAATCACTTGTTCCACTTGCTCAACTGGCCTTCATTACGCAGTTTGAAAAGGTGAAAAACTAAACTAGAAGTTGAACTATGAAAAGAACCAGAAAGAGAAACGCAAATCGGCTCAGTTTCTCTCAAAGGTTTTGGTATGTCAGGAGTTGGCAACATGATGGCGACTGGAGTCAGCGCTTGTTTTCTCGGTGTGTTTGGCTGGCTCGTATATGTATGGTCCATTGAACAAAACTCAAAGTCTTCAAATATCCCCTCACATACATTTAATATTTCACTTTCTGAATAAAAGAGATAGAAAATAGGCCTGAGCATTGTTTATGGTGGTGGCAATTCTCTCGCCAGGTCAGTGACCTTCCAGGGTATGAGAGTATTTTAAGGTGGTCACTAGTAGACTGGTCGTATCAACGGGGAGACGCATCTGCTCTCCCTCTGGGGGACTTTTGGAGGGAAATCCCAAAGACTAGCGTGATGGGAATGCATATGCGTCACGTCAAGTCAATTTTATTTGTATAGCCCTTAATCACAGACAGTCTCAAAGGGCTTTACATAACCACAATCGACATCCACTGATATTAACCCCCAGGAGGGCAAGGAAAAACTCCAAAAACCTCAGTAGGGGAAAAGTGAGAAACCTAGAGAAGGGACCACAGATGGGGGAATCCCCCTTCCAGGCTGCAATGGATGCCAACTGGGCAACATTTGACACATAAAATGATGCTATACAATGTTAGATGAAATAATCTGAGAGTCAATCAAAAGAAGTGCTGCAGGAAGATGACTTCAGTGGAGTGCGTCCTCATCCAGGGCCGTAATCTCCATGGCAGCATATCCGAGGATGAGCCTTCGATCTTGTACCGGTCAGTTGGTGTAAATTCAGAACAGCCACTTCCAAGTGAATCACCATCACCTAATTCCCAAGCCCGGGAATTGGGAACAGAAAAAAAAACAAAGAACAGAAGCAGTAAACAGGCCAACAAGTAGTTCAACAAAGTTCTGAAATATAAGGAAATCAGAAGAGGCGCTGCATGAAGACGACTTCGGCAGAGCAGGTCCCTTCCCGGTTCGTCAGTGCTGTAATCTTCAAAGCATGTCCCCATCACCTAATTCCCAAGCAGGGGAAGGAGGGGGCAGAAAAGAGAAGAAGCGGCAGTAAACAGGCCAACAAATAATTAAATTAGATGCTAAAGTATATAAATAAATTGATCAAATGTCGCGCTGCAGGAAGACGACATCACTGGAACAGGTGCATGCCCAGTTGGTCAATGCCTTAAACTTCCTAGTGGGTCACCGTCACCTAATCCCCCAGCCGGGGGAAAAGGGGGCAGAAAAGAAAACAAAAGAAAAAAAAAGCGGCAGTAAACAGGCCAACAAATATTTCAGCTAAATGCACAAGAGTATAAATGCGTCTTTAATAGTGTTTTGAACATTTCTACTGAGGTGGCGCCTCTAATATCTGAGGGTAGTGCATTCCAAAGCATTGGTGCCCGAATAGAGAACGCTCTAGAACCTGCGGACTTCTTTTTGGCTCGCGGGATCACTAAAAGACCAGCATTTTGTGAGCGAAGGTTTCGGGACGGAACATATGGTACCACGAGGTCAACGAGATAGGAAGGTGCTAAGCCGTGCAATATTTTAAAAGTAAGTAGCAGAACTTTAAAATCACATCTCAAGTGGACCGGAAGCCAATGCAAATTGGCTAATATCGGGGTAATATGATCAAACTTTCTCGTCTTAGTTAAGAGTCTAGCTGCTGCATTTTGAACTAACTGCAGACTTTTAATACTCGACATGGGGAGACCCGAGAGCAAAGCGTTACAATAGTCGAGGCGAGACGTAACAAACGCATGGATTAAGATTTCCGCGTCACACGTTGATAGAATTGGGCGAATTTTAGCAATGTTACGCAGATGAAAAAACGCAGTTCGAGTAATATTTTTAATGTGCATTTCAAAAGACATAGTTGCGTCAAATATAACACCGAGATTTTTTGTTGAATCCTTTTGGGCAATATTATATTTATCGATACTCAGAGTGGTGTCTTTGAAAAAGTACAGATGACGCGCTGGTCCAATGATGAGCATCTCGGTTTTATCTGAGTTAAGACGCAAAAAATTGAAAGACATCCATTGTTTAATTTCGGCAAGACATTCCTCTAATTTATCACAATCACGTGGATTCGTTATATCCAACGGCATGGATAATTGCGTATCATCAGCATAACAATGAAAACTAATGTTATATTTCCGTATAATATCACCAAGCGGTAGCATGTAGATGCTAAACAATAGAGGTCCAAGTACCGATCCCTGCGGAACTCCACATGTGATCTTACAAAGATCCGAAGTCGCATTGCCATGAATTACACGGTGCGTCCTCTCCGACAGATACGAATTAAACCAAGAAAGCGCTGAACCTGAAATACCAACACACGTTTCAAGGCGTTTTAATAATATGTTATGATCAACGGTATCAAAAGCGGCACTAAGATCGAGTAAGAGTAATATTGATGAGGTGTCGGCGTCCATAGCTATGAGAAGATCATTAGTAACTTTAGCAAGGGCCGTCTCAGTAGAGTGGTCGGCTCTAAAACCCGATTGGAAAGGTTCAAATTGATTATTAGCAGTCATATATTTATTAAGTTGTTGCGCTACGACCTTTTCAAGAATTTTTGCAATAAACGGAAGATTTGAAACCGGGCTATAGTTGTTGAGACTCTCTGGGTCAAGGTTTGGTTGCTTGTAAAGAACAACTTTCTATTGTTAACTATATGCATCAACACATCCATTTGTTAGAGGAAAATGCCTTTTTTTTATTTCGCTTTTATTAACATCAAAACAGCATACACCCAAACCAATCAAACATCTTTTTTGCAAGTATAAAAATCCAACTAAGGGTCAAGATGAAAAATATAAATAAATAGATATTATGCTACATTACCGCTAAACCAAAAATATTTGAACAACCCCTGTCAAGTACAGAAATGCTACCCGGTAGGAGACAACGTTGGCATAATGTAAAGGAAATTTCCCCAGATTTTTCCAAAGATTGTGGGCTTCCTCCGAACTCCAAACAAAATATTTTCTGCCGTACAATAAGAAGAAAGTTCATTCAACCTGTGACTCTGTGATGGTGACTTCTCACACTTCCAATTGACGAGTACTATTTTTTTCCCAGCAGTGCTGGCTAACAAATTACATTTGTGACAATCCACATGAATCATATCAACATCTCCTAAAAACCAGATCCTAGGATCATAAGGTATGTCAGAACAAATGAACCTTCACACAGTGGACACAAAAAAAACACCGTTCTCAAATATAAACATTCCTAAAGCATATGTAAAAAAAAAAAAAAAAAATCACCCTTATGCAGCTTTGTCCATTTTTTGGCCTTTTTTGGGTGTTTATGTATTTAAATGCTCGATTATCACTGCCGTGCTGCTATGAAAGGGAGGTTTAATTTGGTGAAATTCCCCCCTACCCCATGGACCGGTCCAAATCCGGGTGGCACGCATTGCTCTATGTGAGTCAGGCACAAGTCAAGGTAGCAGTGTAGAAACAATTAAGTCACCGCCTGAGGTTTGACTTGACCAAACCAAATGTGTGTTTTGTCTTTTTGTGTCCTACTATCCTACTATCTCTGTTCTGTGAAAGAGGAGCCAGACTTGACTCACATAAAAAAGGAGGAGGAGGAGATCAACAAGTCACCACTGAATTGTGTCCCTATAAAGACTGAAGATGAAAACAAGGGTGAGAGTGAGGACAACAAAGGGGCGGAGCCTCCAAGCAGCAGCTGAAGTTATCACAGGGTGATGAAGAAAATAGAGAATAGAAATCCCTTTATTGTCATTGGGATTTCTATTCTCTATTTTCTTCATCACCCTGGGGGTCATCACAAGCACATAATGAGGTCACATCATCACGTTCTCCTGACGATGAGCGCGAGCGCTTCCGCCTTCTCCGCTTCCTGCAAATCTTGAATGAGGGTTACATTGAAGATATCTATAGACGCAATGCAAAGTATTTCAGCCAGACCTTCGTCCTCCACGATGCTTACACGCAGTGGCCACCGACTTCGCTATGGCTTTGGTGAGTCTCAATTTAGTTGATCCATCCATCGGTTTCAGTTGCAAATTATCCATGGATGCCTGGGTTTGACAAGGGGCTGGAGAATTGGCATCAGCGGTGTACTTGGCAATCAAATGGTATTTTAAACTGGACGTGCTGCGATGGGAGTTCAGTTCACGATGGCAATACACACAAAATACTTTGCTCTTATCAATGACACCATGAGGTAAGTTAAAAAAAAAAATTGCCGTTCAGAATTGAATTTGCGTCATTTTTACCAATCGCCATGATGCTTTTAGTTCTATAAACCGGCGAAAAATCCCCACAGCAAGCCCATGCAGGCGTGTCCTAAATTTCGCATGCTTGATGTTTTTTTTCCGGTCTCGCAAGCGTCAGTGCTACGTCATAAGACTACTTTGTTTATTAGGCCAAGATGAGTCGTAATCGCACGTTAAAAATATTGACGCCGTTAAAGAGGGGTGTTGGATTAAACACGTTTTTCTGACACCACTTGTGTATATATATATATATATATATATATATATATATATATATATCCATCCATCTTCTGAACCGCTTCTCCTCACTAGGGTCGCGGGGGTGGGGGTGGTGGGGGTAGTGCTGGAGCCTTTCCCAGCTATCTTCGGGCAGTTGCCAGCCAATTGCAGGGCACACAGAGACGAACAACCATCCGCGCTCACACTCATACCTAGGGGCAATTTAGAGTGTTCAATCGGCATGCCATGCATGTTTTTCGAATGTGGGAGGAAACCGGAGTACCCGGAGGAAACCCACGCAGGCACGGGGAGGACATGCAAACTCCACACAAGATGGCCGGAGCTGATCGGGTTCGATCCCGGCTCCGGCCATCTTGTCCTCCCCGTGTCTGCTAACTGAGTGATAGTCAGCTCTGAGCCTAAAATGTTGATACCATTTAGTTCGTTATATTTGATATGATCCGCCAAAAGATGAGATAAAAAAGGGTTTTTCGGTGGCCCTCGCGCCTTCTGATGATGTCACGCTTTAATCACGTATTTCTGAAATATATTTCTTCGTCCCCCAAAAATTATATATATACATATATATATATATATATATATATATATATATATATATAAAAATATATATATATATATATCGAATCATAAAACACTGCACGTGATGGTAAACTGTCCATTGTGCCGATAGATGGTACTCGCATGAGGTTAGGCTTGCTGTTGAGAGTGGCATGGGGCTTGTGTCTCATGGTTGGGATGGGAGAGATGTCAATTTGGGACACATCGTCAGTAGTGTTCCATCAAATCACTGGGTGTTTCGGCCTTTATCACTAGACACCCTCATCGATGGTGGCCAGCGGCGGGTTGATCACGCCCGCGCTTGTGTCCCATGCCCAATCAACTGTGGTGGATGGTTCTGCCCTGGGTACTCAAGTGGGATGACGGAGATTAGTGGTGGGATGGGGAGGGGGTGCGGGGGTCATTTTGCTGATCTATGAGCCCATGAGGGGTCCTTCCTCTTCATCCAGATCCACTGGCTGCTTCTTTCAGCCGCTTTAGAGAGCGATCTGACTGTGTGCCGCAGAGCCTGTCCATGGATGCCCAGGTCTTTCAGCAGCTTGATGGTTGATGAGGCCACAAACCCTCTGCATCCAACTTCGACGGGATAGACCTTGGCTTTCCACCCTCGTTGTTGTGCGTCCGCCGCCAGTTCAGTGTAGCGCAACTTCTTACGCTCATAGGCCTCTTCAACTGCATTTTCCCACGGGACTGTCAGCTCTGCAATGTAGACAGCCTTCAGTGAAGGGGACCACAGCACTAAGTCTGGCCTTAGGGTGGTGGCTGCAATCTCTGCTGGGAAGATTAGTTGCTGACCTATGTCGACCAGCATCTTCCAATCCCGGGCCTTTGGTTAGCTGACCAACTTCTGTCTTGAGAAAAGGATGGTGGGGCTTTTTCTGTCCCTCTCTGACAAATTTTGGTGCTGTAATGGTAGTGGTGGCTCTTAAGGGCAAGGAGTTGATGGTAATTCTCTTGCTTTCAAGCACTGCTGCCAAGCTCTTGAGGACCTGGTTGTGCCTCCAGGTATAGCGGCCTTGTGTGAGGCTGGTCTTACAACCAGTCAGGATGTGTTTGAGAGTTGCTGGTGTTGGGCAGAGGGCACAGGTTGGATCTTCGCCATACCACTGGTGGAGGTTTTTTGGGGATGGGAGCACGTCATTGGTAGCTCTGATGATGAAGCTGATGTTGCTAGCTTCCATCTCCCAGAGATCCCTCCAGCCAAGCTTTCTTTTCTCCAGGCCTTCCCACCTCATCCACTGTCCCTGCTTGGCAAGCGAGACAGCCTTTGCAGACCTTCTTACTCTCATTTGCTTTGTAAAGAACGACTTTCGATCGTTAAAAATATGCATCACAACATTAAGTTGTTTGGGGAAATCGTTCAAGGTTATTGCCGTTTTATTTTTGAATATTGCCGTTTACTTGCAGGTCTGCTTAACATTTGTTTATGCCAAATGAAATCAGTGCCGAAAATATATGCCAAAGAATAACCATTTGTGGGGGTAAACTCCGTGTTTTTTTTCCCCATTTTAAAATTCGAACTGATTATTTAACATTTTACATATTCCGGTATTTAAATGGTGTGAAAGAAATTAAGTTTGTCATGTCATTATGTTTCAAAACTATGCTGACAGATGAAGTGTATTTTTATATCCACTGTTGGAGTTGAGCCACTGAGAAAATGAGAAACATTTAGTAAATGAATCTTAAAAGCCAAACTTACTCCAATGCGTGTTCGTTTTTTGTACTCAAGAAGAAAAGAACCAAATAAAGACTCAACAACAACTGATTACAGTTGAGATATTTTAGTTTCTTCGATTTCTGGAGTTCAGGGAATAGTACAAAGACCGATATCTGGGCGGCTTTTTCTTAATCTGACGAGAAACTGTACTCAGACGAGTACAATCGAAAAATGGCGCCCTGATCTCAGCCCAGCCTCACATTTTATAGGTTTTCTATGTCAAGGGTCATGTAGGTTGAATCGGTCGTCCTTGCTCCTTCTCCTGTCCACGTCCAAGGCTGACCTTCTCAGGCAGTCTCTCCGTCTCTCCTGCTCACATTCCCCTGTAATCTCGTCAGTGTACAGATTGTGTGGTGTAAATTTTCCCAGATCAAATTATGTGTTTTTGGTGTTCCTGATCGCATCCCTGTGACGTCCTCCCCCGCCCAACTTGATGTGTTTGTATCTTCTATGGCCTATGTGGAGAATGTGTTTTATTGTATTTGTCCATGAAGTACTATCTGGGGTGTCATCAGTTTGACCTGAGCAGAATCTGTTTGTTCGGAATGAGAGTGTGGGTGATGAAAATACTGTGTGCAAATTTGAGGTCTTAAATTTAAACTAAGTCATAGAAATTTAGCATATGAATGCATCAGAAAACACCATGACTAAAATCCCTGTCAATCTTATCTATGCACTGTACTTCTACTTTCATTTGATAAATGCTTTTTGTTTAATCAATGTTTAACATATTTTGTAAATATGAACCTGCTAAATTAAATAATTGACCTTCTGTCCTGTAGGTGTTTAAAATAATGCCAGCAATCATAATACAATCCTTCAATATTCATGTCCGGTGTGGCCATTAGAAGGGAAGGCCGGAGAGAGGGGGACACCTTATAAAATCTCTTTCTCACCAAAATGACTGTGTCAGAGAATTTTTTTCCATCACCAATTCTGCCATGCTCGGCGACCTGTCCGGAGGGAAATTGAGCCAGACCCACACATCAACAACAAAATATACCCCATTTTTGGCGTCACAAACAGGATTCTTGCTCCATTGAGGGTCTCAGGGTGCTGGGGCGCAGGCGCTCAACAGCCGGCCGGCTGAACTTTAGGTGAGATGCTTTTACTCACAATGGGTGTTGTGCGCCTGTGTCCAAGCGGTCGGGGCTTTTGGGGTCGTTAAAGAGAGTTTGTGCGTGTGGGTCTGCTGGCTGATTGGTCATGGAAAATGTCCCTGTGTTAGTTTCAATTATTGTTTAAACAAGAGGCCTCCATAATGATTAAGACATTAAAAGATGTCAAAGTAACCACACTATGAAAGAACATTATAAAAAGTATAAAAAAAATAAATACATTTAAAAATTGATGATAGGAACTAAATAAATGGGGACTAGTGCGGGAGAAATGTGCAGAAGATAAAGAAAAGAAAGGTCTAGTGGTTAAAGAGATGAGAAATAAGAAGTGTAAAACTATAGCTATAGACAACATAGTTGTGAATAAGCTCAGTTTGAGCACAGACCCTGGCCACGGTGTAAATTTTAGCAGGAAAATTATGAGCTGAAAATAGAAATAATGAAGAGAAGCGCGCTTCCGCGTATCGTATTGGGCACTTTGTGGCATGGAACACAGTAAGGATCGAGGCGTACCGTTGTGTGGAGGGCCCGACGGTTTCGCTGGTACGTAGCAATCGTAATGTATTAAGTCTGGTCGTGGACCCGGGGTCTGACTGATGTTGTGCTCTGCTCCACAGCTTCTCCATTTTGTTTTTGCAACATCTGCGAAAGTTTTATATTATTGTGAAAGAAATTAAGTTTGACATGTCATCATGTTTCAAAACTATGCTTACGGGTTTATAGGTCACAAAAACATGGACCTCTTAAACAGGAAAACGTGAGTTCAGCGGTAACAGAGTGTTGTCTATGCTGGCAGTTTAGCAGGAAGCCACAAAAACAGATGCACGTCTTGAACCGTGTTTGACAGGAAACCGTTTCGCAGATGTGTGACCCAAACATGTCTTGTAAGCTGAAACCGTTCGAACAACAGGAAGAGTGAGGACGGGTGTGATGAAGTCAAAGTGTTCATGTTTTTCCATTCTTTATGAGTTTGTATATTCAAATTGCTTTGCTGTGCTTCAATAAAACGCCGCACAGGAGCGGGAAAGCTTTTCTCTTTGCCGGACTGCTCCTTGCAAGTGACAAAGACAATCTTGGCTGGGTGATTCATTTATGAAGGCTTGTCTCGTTTTTTACAATAACTCTGACATATCTTGTTCAAGCAATTCCTTATGGAATGATTCGACCTGACTCTAAAAACTGTGCACACTGCGGCAATAAGATCAATGGAGGTTGATCAATGTTTGTGAATAAAACACAAATTATTACGTTTTTTAAAAAATCAAGTACGTATTGGTCTTATTTATTGAAGAACTTTGTTCTGTCTTGGTCGGTCGGGTGAGAGTCAAAGAACCTCGGGTGGCCCTGCTCTGTTTTGTGCACGTGCGTAGTTTCACCTCATCCAAACATTTAAAATACATTGAATGCATCCATGCAGGGTTGCACGGATCTCGATCAGTGAACAAGCGCATGCAGCAAGGAATGCATCTGCATCTTTGGCTTACAATGGGCTTAAAAAGGGAGAACGTCACAACCCCCTTTTCCACCAACAAGCCCTGGAGCATTTAGTTCTATCTCTTAATGCAAAAAGAAATACTTTTATTTTACTTGAAGGATTTCTATTCTATCAATGACATTATGTTGCGATGGCCCCCAGTGGTCCCCATCAATAAGTTAGGGTCCCACAACAGGTGTTCCATCAGACGCACACAATAGCCTATGTGTGCTAACTTCAGCTCGCTTCCAGAAACTTCTGTGACTATGTCAGGAATGAAATCGGGCATCGGCCACAACGTGCTTCCTTTTTAAATGCTCGTTTATCACAGTTGTGCTGCTAAAAGGAGATTTACATCGTAGGACGTAATTTAGTGAAATGTCCCCATGGTCCGGTCCAAATCGGGGTCGCACGCATTAATCTGTGTGCAGCAGGCTCAAGTCAAGGTAGCACTGTAGAAAATAGGACAAAGTCGCCGCATGAGCTTTGACTTGACCAAACCAAATTTGTCTTTCTGTGTCCTGCAGACGTCAGTGAATATGATCTCTGTTCTGTGAAAGAGAAGCCAGACTGGACTCACATCAAAAAGGAGGAGGAAGAAGAGGAGATCAACAAGTCACCACTGAACGTTGTCCCTATAAAGACTGAAGATGAAAACAAGGATGACAGTGAGGACAACAGAGGGGCGGAGCCTACAAGCAGCAGTTCAAGTCATCACGTGACAACAGAAGATGACGAAGACCACTGGGCGCCATCACAAGCACATAATGAGGACACATTATCAGACGCTCATGATGATAATGATACGAATGATGATGATGCTGATGATGGGCAAGCCAAAGGTGAAAGGGCATGTCACACTGACAGTTGGGTATGTACTCACTGTGGGAAATCATTAACTTCAAAATTCTCTTTAAAACAGCACATAAGAACACATACTGGAGAAAAACCTTTTTCCTGCTCAATTTGTGGCAAAAGCTTTTCTGTAAAGTCACATTTAACAAGCCACACAAGAACACACAGTGGTGAAAAACCTTTTTCCTGCTCAGTTTGTGGCAAGAGTTTCTCTCAAAGGTCTAATTTAATAATTCACACAAGAACACACAGTGGTGAAAAACCTTTTTCCTGCTTAGTTTGTGGCATGAGTTTTGTTAATCAGTCAAATGTAAAAAGGCACACAAGAACACACACTGGAGAAAACCCTTTTTCCTTCTCAGTTTGTGACAAGCGTTTCTCTCGAAAGTCAATTTTAACATGTCACACAAAAACACACAGTGGTGAAACACCTTTTGCTTGCTCGGTTTGTGGAAAATTCTTCTCTGAGAAGTCTCAGGTAACAAGACACACAAGAACACACAGTGGAGAAAAGCCTTTTTCCTGCTCAGTTTGTGGCAAGAGTTTCTCTCAAAAGTCAAATTTAACAAAACATAGAAGAACACACACTGGAGAAAAACCTTTTTCCTGCTCAGTTTGTGGCAAAAGCTTTTCTGTAAAGTCAACTTTAAAATATCACACAAGAACGCACAGTGGAGAAAAGCCTTTTTCCTGCTCAGTTTGTGGCAAGAGTTTCTCTCAAAAGTCAAATTTAACAAAACATAGAAGAACACACTCTGGAGAAAAGCCTTTTTCCTGCTCAGTTTGTGGCAAAAGCCTCCTCCGTAAGTCAACGTTAACAATCCACACAAGAACACACAGTGGTGAAAAACCTTTTTCCTGCTCAGTTTGTGGCAAGAGTTTCTCTCTAAAGTCACAATTAACAGCGCACTCAAGAACACACCGTGGTGAAAAACCTTTTTCCTGCTCAGTTTGTGGTGAAAGCTTTTCTATAAAGTCAAGTTTAACAAGCCACACAAGAAAGCACACTGTAGTAAAACCTTTTTCCTGCTCAGTTTGTGGCAAGGGTTTCTCTCAAAATTCACAGTTAACAAGCCACACAAGAACGCACAGTGGAGACAAGCCATTCAGTTGCAGCGTTTGCGCTAAAAAATTCTTCACTAAACGTAGTGCTGAGAGACACGATTGTGCTGGTGAGAATTGCAGCGATCCTTGAAGATTAAAAAAATGAAAGAACCGACTCTTTGTGGTAAGATCTAAATGTGATTTTGAATAAAATGTAAATTTAATTTTGCAAACCTCTTTTATTGACACTAATCCAATGTGATCAGTGTCAGAAGAAGCAATGTGTCTGAGTGATGATGATTTGTTTTGGTGTTTACATCAAACATTATGAATATGATTGCCTTTGCCTGGAACAACATTTTTTAACATTATGCTTTTCAGTTGTCTTTTTAATCGTACTTAATGGAAAAGGTGTGAGAAGAAATGGTGCTTATGAAATCGTTGCCTTCCACAATCATCAATAAAATCACTTGTTCCACTTGCTCAACTGGCCTTCATTATGCTGTGTAAAAAGGTGAAAAACTGAACTAGAAGTTGAACTATAAAAAGAACCAGACAGAGAAACGCAAATCGTCTCAGTTTCTCTCAACGGCAGTTAAGTTGAATACGTTTTTCAAGTTCGTATTTGGGAACTGTCAGAGAAGTTTCTGCAAAACAACTGGACAAGCCTTCTGACTGTACAACTGAATCTACCAGCCAAGATTGTCTTTGTCACTTGCGAGGAGCGGTCCGCCAAACCTCTCAGTGAAAAGGTCCAGAGAAAAGCTTTCCCACTCCTGTGCGGCGTTTTATTGAAGCACGGCAAAGTGTGACCCACGAAATATGTGGTCACAGTTTGGTTCATTTGGGATGGTTGATGTGGTGAAGGGAAATCCATTTTCCAGGTTGATTTGAAAAGTGTGCGTGTTTCGACAGCAGAAGGCAGTAAAGGAACAGCACAGTAACAGCGATGTGATTGTATCTTCACAACAGGCTGCAGTAAAGTGGTGCTGTGTCGTAGTTTCTATGAGTTCACAGTTCTGACAAGATCCGTTGAAAAGGCAACAATGATCTCCGTTCTCATCATTTTTCCTGCATTTGCAGGATTATTATCTGTCAACACGCCTGCCAATCTGGGGCCTGGAACAAAAGCAATTTTCATAAGTAAACTCAAATAATGGAAAAACATGAACACTTTGACTTCATCACACCCGTCCACACTCTTCCTGTTGTTCGAACGGTTTCAGCTTACAAGACATGTTTGGGTCACACTTCTGTTAAATGCGAGCTAAACGGTTTCCTGTCGAAAACGGATCAAGACGTGCATCTGTTTTGTGGCTTCCTGGTAAACTGCCAGCATAGTAAAGGATTTGATACATTTGACTATAAAGGATTTTATACGATTGACTACAAGTTAAATGTATTCAGTTTAATGCAAGAAAGATTTTTATTGACTGGCCTTTAATTCAATGTACAATAAAAGGTCAGATCAGGCTGTGTGAAATGCATAGGTGGCAGATGTTTTGTACAGGACGAGCCGCACTTCTGAGAACTGGGTGTGCTGACGCAGAATGTTCCAGACATCAAGGCGCTGTTGTGTGAGATAGGTAAAATGGTGACCGCAAAAGCAGAATAACAGATCCAGTGGCTCATTGGCAGTTGAGCACAAACAACTGCCTTGGCGCGCACATGGGAAGAGCCGACACGCCATCCTGCGGGGAAGACAACCAATAAGAGAAAGCTAAAGTTAGTTGCGGATGACACATAGCAAATAGGAGAGTAGTAGGATGTCTTTGCTTTGTTTGTTGAAATGTATAAATGATCCTGGGCAACTCAGGGGGGGGGCACAGAACGTGCACCGCCGGAGTAGGAGCTTGAGGAACTGGCAAGGGGCCGGCACTCGGGGCGGCAGCAGGCGAGGGGCCGGAACGGGAGACTGCAGCTGTCGAGGAGCCGGAACGGGAGACTGCAGCTGTCGAGGAGACGGCACTGGGGGCCTCATCCCTATCAGTCTGCCGCCATAGGGATTTAGGGGAACGAGGGACCGAGACTACAGGTGCTGATGAACGTGGTCTACAAAATGTGGGTGGAACGGGACAAGGTGCAGAAAATGATAGTGGACGAGGTGAACAAAGTGGCTGTGAAGAATGTGCCTCAGGGTGTGAAAAGCGGGTGTTCCGATGACTGGTGGCAGTTCCTTTACTTGGGAACCGTCGTTGACCACCCCGCGGAGGTCCGGGATAGATGGCCAAACGTGTGCCCAAGTAAAGGTCTGATGGACTAGACTCAAAGGAATCAAAAGAAAAAGGTAACAAAAACTAATAGTGGGTAGGAAACTGACTGGGCCTAACAAAATCTGTGTCGCACTGGGAGTCTAGAAGGTTGTAAATGTATTCAAAATCAGAATCTACAAAAATGTGGGGAGGTGAAATGGCTGGGTGCTGTGAGTCATAACTAGACGAAGAGGGAGAAACAGGCGTGGAATAAAAAGCACGTGAAGGGTTTGGGGTTGGTTGACAGGCTGAGGGGGGGTACCAGCTAGAGCGGCGACGGCGAACTCGTCGGCGTGTGCTTCCTGCTGGATCCGTTGTTGGTTAGTCCATTCTGTCATGTTGCGCTGGAGGTTGAGGAGGACCCAAACGCAGGGAAGCGAGGAGTGGGAAACTTAAAGGGTATTCATTAAACAAAAATAAAAGGCCAAAGTTGGAAGGGAAGGCATTAGCACTTTGGAGGAGAAAGTGCGAGCCGTGAGGGACTGGCCTACTCCCAGCAACCCGCGTGAACTGAAGAGCTTCCTTGGGCTGGCATCCTATTACAGGCGATTCGTGCGGGGTTTCTCATGTCTAGCTGCACCGATTTTCTACCTGCAGCGGAAGGACACTGATTTTGATTGGACTCCCGAGTGCAGACGGGCCTTCATTCTCGTCCCCCCAGATGCCAACCTGCCGTTTGTCCTGGACACTGATGCCAGCAATGTCAGAATTGGGGCGGTTTTGAGTGAAGTGGGGGCAGACGGGGAGAGAGTAGTGGCATACTTCAGCAAAACCTTGAATAAGGCTGAACGGCGTTATTGTGTCACACGAAGGGAACTGCTGGCAATTGTGAGAGCCATTAGCCATTTTCGATATTGTCTGTCGGGTTTCCCCTAATTGTACACACTGACCATGCGGCACTCCAGTGGCTATTGTCTTTTAAGGAGCCTGAAGGACAGATTGCACGCTGGCTTGAAGAACTGGCACCATATGTCTTCCAAGTGGAGCACAGGACTGGAAATTGCCATGCCAACGCTGACGCTATGTCTCGACGCCCTTGTGCTCTTGCTGGCTGCCGCTTCTGCGAGAACAGAGAAACCCGAGAGAAGGAACTTTGTGGTGATGAGCAAAGTCCCGCGCATGATCATGTCAACCCCATATGTAGGGAGGTCAAGGTTGTGGGGGCACCTGAATGCAGGAAGCAGCAGCAACAGGATGTTGACCTCCGACCTGTATTGCAGGGTCAAAACCCAAAGTGGGAGGAGGTCGCTAGATACTCGCCTGCCACTAAAGGACTGTATTCAAAGATTGGGACTCTTTAGGTCAAGGATGGGGTGCTCCAGAGAGCTTGGAAGGAGCCTGCTACTGGTGAGGATAGATGGCAGGTGGTCATCCCCAGGGCTCTGAGAGAGGCTGTGTTGAAAGCTTCTCATGGGCCTGCAGGGGCAGGACACATTGGTGTGTCGAAAACACTTCGCAGACTCCGGCAAAGTTTCTATTGGAGCCAACTAAGGCGAGATGTTGAGGACTTTTGTCGCCGTTGTGACCTCTGCACAGCGCACAAGGGTCCACCAGGCCGGTCTCGTGCCCACCTCCAACAGCTAGCAGTGGGCGCGCCGATGGAGAGGACATAATGGGCCCATTTCCACACACTGACAAAGGCAACCGTTATGTCTTAGCTGGTCTGGACTATTTTACGAAATGGCCAGAATTATATGCCATCCCCGACCAAGAAGCAGAGACTGTTGCAGACGCGCTGGTTGAAGGCATGTCTACAAGGTTTGGGGCAGCTGAGGTCATTCACAGCGACCGAGGGAGAAACTTTGAGTCGGCTGTGTTCACTGCAATGTGTGAGCGACTGGGCATGAGGAAAACACGCACAACACCTCTGCATCCTCAAAGTGATGGGCTCATTGAGCGCTTTAACAGGACCTTGGCAAAACAACTCGCAATTCTCACAGCGGAGCACCAACGAGATTGGGACAGGCATCTCCCTCTGGTTTTGTGGGCCTACAGGTCCGCTGTACAGGATTCCACTTCATGTACACCTGCCCTGCTCATGCTGGGGCGTGAGCTACGGACACCGGTGGAAATGGCTTTTGGCAGACCCCTGATACACCAGCCGTGCCACCGGAATATGCCAGGAGACTCCAAGACAGGTTGGAGTCAGCACATGCCTTTGCTCGCGACCATTTACAGAAGGCAGGTGTAAGGCAGAAAAGGAATTATGACATGAAGGCCAGAGGGACGGACTTTAAGGCTGGAGACCTGGTTTGGGTGTCCAGCCCAAAAAGGAAAAAGGGCAGGTGTCCTAAATTGGACAGGCACTGGGTGGGGCCGTGTGGCGTGCTGGAGAGGATAGGAGAGGTGGTGTATAGGGTGCAGCTGCCACCTGGTGGCAGACGGGTAGCCCTCCACAGAGACAGACTGGCCCCATATAGAGGTGATGCCGTTCCACAGCAGCAGTCTGGGTCGCGGACACATTCACAGTGGGTTTCGAATCCCACCCCTCCAAGAGGGCGGATTGTACCTCCACTCCCACCCCCATAGGCGGCTACTACAGTTGAGGACTCATCGCCTGATGCTACATTAGCTGTTCCGAGCGGACATGCCTCGGGGCAACCTCAGCGACAGAGGAGACCACCGGGTCACCTCAGTGACTTTGTTGAATGACGCCCTCGGGACGAGGTTCTTGATAAAGGGGAGGGCAGTGTAACGACTTTGTAAATAGTTCAAGCGTTCTGTGCCTTCTCATCCTACTTGCCCTTACATGGCCATCCAAAACCCTCAAGACGAGAACAGATGTGGACTCCCCTTATGTTGCTCCTCGGCGCCATCTCGTCTAAACCGGGACCCATTCCTGTATATCCATCCCTTGATAAGTCCCCCCTGTAAAAATCCCTGACCTGACATATACTATGTTGAGGCCCACTGCATTAGAATCGTAACTCATTGTAGTGGCGGCTCAACGCAAGATTATACATTCACCAGACCCACAGTTGCGCTATGTTAGAAGTAGAAATGAAGAATTATTACCGTCCATAAGTTACAACGTATGGAAATACAAACCTGTTTCACACTCTTCACATTGCCAGCTTTCTTGTTTGTCACTTTTTCCTGTTTGCTTGTGTTTTGGGATTTTTGATTGGCTCTCTTCATCATTGAGGTCAGCGTCGATCTGGAGGAACTCAATGTCGGTGTAATGTGTGCAAAAATATACTTTATTTCTAAAGGGCATTTCACGTATATGGGTTTAAACTTGAATTGCTGTCTGTTTTGTTTTTTCAGCGTTACCAGTTTACATTAAGTACACTAAAGTCCATCAAAGGCTATTAATTACATAAATCCTACAATAAAGCATAACTTTAACTCTATTCATGAAAGTAAAGTTTAATTTAGGCTATTAAGTAACGCAGTGGTGGGCCTTCAAGGCCTTCTCTGTTGGCCGAACATAATCAATAAAAAAAAAAAAATCGTAATCGTCGCATTGATGTCATATTATAGCTGAGCGTTGTATTTTTAGGTGAGAGTTTTGAATCCAATCGGAATTCCGCTCGCTCGTCTTGCCGAGCAGGTTTCACAATAGCAGGAGCACGCATTATGCGTTCCGAGGCCTTAAGATGCAATTGTGCGAGCATCTCTTCTGTCAAAGTCAATGAGCTTTCATATTTGTTAGACGGTTGCGATAGCCAATCAGATCACGAGTTGGTTACAGTGAGCCTTCTCGCTGGCCTTACGCTGAGGGTGATGAACGCGTTTTGTGATTGGATACTCACTCGTGAGGGGGCAGCACTATGTCGAATCAACACACCGAAAGTCGTAATTGGCGGCCGTTCGAAAATCTGAAATATATTCTTGCTTTTTTTAAACCACAATGGCCGGAGGGGGGAAAAGCATGGATTTAATTTCAGATCCACTTGCAAGGAAATTTTCAAGTCGGACCTTTCAAGAGAAGCTATATCGTCCAACACTCACTCAGTGGTGCGTAAGTGTGTTTCTGGATATTATTTGTCCAGCCGTGGTGTCATAAATGATGGTATTTTGATGTGGATTCATTCAAGTAGGACGAAGTTGGAATTCCCTGAAGGCTCAGGTGTGAAATGCACTGAAGTAACTTAAAAAGTAAAAGTAAAAAAATTATGATTGCTTAAGAATGTGCAAGAAAGAACTCAATCTGATCGAAATGTTGTGCTTTGACAAATGTTGATAAATAATGATATTTTCCAGGAGGTATTTATTTCTTTGTTGTTTATTCATTCAATTCTATACTTATTTCAATATTTGAGTATTATTTTTCTTTCAATATGTCGTATATTTTGTCTTTGAAGTGTGGGTCCTTGCTGCCTTCCGGAGATGCAGCCGAGCAAGGCTGGATTGGTGATGGAAAAGAACCGGTTCGAAAAAGATTTTATTCTCGTCACATGCTGATGTCAAAAGAAGTCTCCCCAAAATCATGTGCGTGTGTGTGCTCCGCACACGTGCGAGCCCCCTCTCAGACATTACCTTCTTACAAGGAATGCCCAAATAGGACATGAATATCTAATTTTCCCTTGTTGCATATGCATTCCCATCCCGCTAGTCTTCGGGATTTCCCTCCAAAAGTCCCCCAGAGGGAGAGCAGATGCGTCTCCCCGTTGATACGACCAGTCTACTCGTGACCACCTTAAATTACTTCCATACCCTGGAAGGTCACTGACCTGGCGAGAGAATTGCCCCCACCATAAACAATGCTCAGGCCTATTTTCTCTCAGGGCAGTATCTGGTTACATCGGAACTTCAGAACCAAGACTGGTCACTTCTGTGAGCTCCAGTCCCTTCATAGTTTCATAAAGAGAATTACTTCCCATATCTATATTAGGCCATTTAAAAATACACGACTTTTTTTTTCATTTATTTCAATTTATATTTAAGCTTGCTTATGTAATACAATATTTATTCAATTATTTTAATATGTAAGATTATCAACAATTTAAACCTTTTTATTTCACACTTGAATATTTCTTAACATATTTGTTCTTTTGAATATGTGTGCAATTTAAATTATTCCATCCATCCAGCCATTTTCTGCCGCTCATCCAGGGTCGGGTTATTGAATTAATTTTTCAGTATTTTTTATAATTCAATTTTTATTTCAAGATCACGACTCCTCTCAATTAGATCAATATTTATAAAATGTTTCTATATTTGTTATTAATTGAATTAAGTCTGTATGTGGTTTCCAATTTTACATTTTAATATTTTCCTATTTCACTATATAAATAATCCAATGTATAAAAATCATAATATAGCATGAACAAAAACATTTGGTATATTTGACAAAATGATAGTTTTTTTCCAAAGTGAGATTCTGCTTAGCAACAAACGCCTAACGCTTGATGGAGCTCAACCTAGAAAGTGTATTTAGCCAGTCAGAAATTTATTCAGAAAGTGTAATATTAAATATATCTGAGGGGATATTTGAAGAGTTTGAATTTTGTTCAATGGACCATACATATACGAGCCAGCCAAACACAGCGAGAAAACCAGCGCTGACTCCAGTCGCCATCAAGTTGCCAACTCCTGACAAAACCTTTGAGAGAAACTGAGACTATTTGCATTTCTCTTTCTGGTTCTTTTTATAGTTCAACTTCTCGTTCAATTTTTCACCTTTTCACACAGCGTAATGAAGGCCAGTTGAGCAAGTGGAACAAGTGTTTTTATTGATGATTGTAAGGCAACGATTTCATAAGCACCGTTTCTTCTCACACCTTTTCCATTAAATACGATTAAAAGGACAACTGAAAAGCATAACGTTAAAAAATGTTGTTCCAGGCAAAGGCAATTAATTTTATTTACATGTTTGATGAAACACACAAAAAAAAAATCATCACTCAGACACGTTGCTTCTTCTGGCACGGATCACACTGGCTTAGTGTCAATAAAAAAGTTTTGCAAAATTCAATATATCATATTTTATTCAAAATCAAAATTTACATCTTACCACAAAGAGTCAGTTCCTTCAGTTTTTTGTTTTCTTTTTTTTAAGCTTCAAGGATCGCTGCTTTTCTCACCAGCACAATTGTGAATCTTCGCATGCTGTTTAGTGGCGAATTTTTTAGCACAAACGCTGCAACTGAATGGCTTTTCTCCACTGTGCGTTCTTGTGTGGCTTCGTAAATGCGACTTTCGAGAGAACCTCTTGGCACAAACTGAGCAGGAAAAAGGTTTTTCTCCACTATGTGTTCTTGTGTGGCGTCGTAAATGCGACTTTTGAGAGAAACTCTTGGCACAAACTGAGCAGGAAAAAGGTTTTTCTCCAGTGTGTGTTCTTGTGTGCTATTAATCTTGTCTTTTGAGAGAAACCTTTTCCGCAAACTGAGCAGGAAAAATGTTTTTCTCCACTGTGCGTTCTTGTGTGCCTTACAAAATGAGACTTTCGAGAGAAGCTTTTGCCACAAACCGAGCAGGAAAAAGGGTTTTCACCACTGTGTGTTTTTCTGCGCCCTTTTAAAGACAGCTTTGAAGTGAATGAGTCAGTGTGACATGCCCTTTCACCTTTGGCTTGCCCATCATCATCATCATCATTAGTATCATCATTGTCATGAGCGTCTGATAATGTGTCCTCATTATGTACTTGTGATGGCCCCCAGTGGTCTTCATCACCTTCTGTTGTCACGTGATGACTTGAGCTGCTGCTTGGAGGCTCCGCCCCTCTGTTGTCCTCACTCTCATCCTTGTTTTTATCTTCAGTCTTTATATGGACAACGTTCACTGGTGACTTGTTGATCTCCTCCTCCTCCTCCTCCTTTTTGATGTGAGTCAAGTCTGGCTCCTCTTTCACAGAACAGAGATCGTATTCACTGACGTCTGTCGGACACAAAAACACAAACACACATTTGGTTTGGTCAAGTCAAAGCTCATGCGGTGACTTTGTCTTATATTGTTTCTACTGTGCTACCTTGACTTGTGCCTGCCGCATACGGAGCAATGCGTGCGACCCCAACTTGGACCGGACCATGGGGACATTTCACAACATTACGTCCTACGATGTAAATCTCCTTTTAGCAGCACAACAGTGATAAACGAGCATTTAAAAAGTAAGCACATTGCGGCTGGTGCCCGAGTTCATTCCTGACATAGTCACAGACGTTTCTGGAATATGTATTCTAATTCAACTAAGATACACCATAATATTTTAAGAGTTCACTGAATCATTTTGGAACTGCAATGATGGTTAACAGCCATAGGGTGTCAGTAATGAGTAACAAAGTAACACAAGACCTCCCACTGATACATCATGATTGTCATTTGGATAAATTAGCAGGAACTATGAGTTGTGGGGGTGATGCAAACCACCTGGGCCACAGGAACTTTATTACCAGGAACTAAATGTTCCTGGACTTGTTGGTGGAAAAGGGGGTTGTGACGTTCTCCCTTTTTAAGCCCATAGTAAGCCAAAGATGCAGATGCATTCCTTGCAGCATGCGCTTGTTCACTGATGAGATCCGTGCAACCCTGGATGGATGCATTCAATGTATTTTAAATGTTTGGATGAGGTGAAACGATGCACACGTGCACAAAACAGTGCAGGGCCACCCGAGGTTCTTTGACTCTCACCCGACCAAGACAGTACAAAGTTAATAAAGAAGACCAATACGTACTTATTTTTTTTTTTTTTTTTAAACTTAATATTTTGTGTTTTATTCACTAAAATTCATCGACCGCCATTGATGTTTTCGCCGCAGTGTGCACATTTTTTAGAGTCAGGCAGAATTCCTTCCCTAAGTCATTGCTTGAACAAGATATAAAAACCAGAAAATTGAAAATGTAAAATAATCAGTTCAAATTTTATACTGGGAAAACATGGAGTTCCCCCCCCCACTATTGGTTATTCTTTGGCATTTATTTTCTGCACTGATTTAATTTGGCATAAACAAATGTTCAGCAAACCGGCAAGTAAAAGGCAATATTTAAAAATAAAGCGGCAATAACCTTGAACGATTTCCCCAAACAACTTAATGTTGTGATGCATATTTTTAACGATAGAAAGTCGTTCTTTACAAAGCAAATGAGAGTAAGACGTGTACAAACCTGCTTTGAGTGGCACAACACGAGGCTGGTTGAAAACTTCGCCCAGCAGTTGAAGATGTTGCTCGTTCTCTTCTTTTATTCCACAAAGTTCCTCTTTGTACTTGGGTGTCGTTCTTTCACACATATTCAAATGATAATTCCCAAAAATCCGCACTTGATCTCTGCTTGGCGATGAGTCATGTGCCTCTTTTTGTTAGCGGCTAGCTAGCTAACAAGCTAAGCTAACTACGCCGAAAAGCATCAACGCGCGAAGATGAGGTTATCGGGACACAAAGACTTAATGAATTATGTCGTAGTCCTTTAGAGTAGAACTGGACATCCTATGAAAAAATTACAGTCAGTTCCACACTAAATCAGAAGAATTTAGCGGTGGACTGCTTTTGTTCCGGTGTGGACGGGTCGGTGTATGTGGTCGAGGTCCTTCGGAAGCTGCGCGCTTGCTTATGACGTCATGATTTAAGCACGTATTTTTCAAATATATTTCTTTGCCTCTGTGTTTGTTTTTACACCTGATGGTTCTCCTTTAATATATATTCTATGTAATATTTTAATTTGGTTGATAAAAAAAAAATGTAACAAAATAATTAAAATAACGCCACAAAAGCGAGTCAGCTCCGACGTCACTTCCGCCTTTGCCCCGAGAAGCCTTTCCTGCTCCAGCAGTGGGACGTTTACGTTTCTCCTACCGAACTTGCAACAATGCTGTGGTTCACTCGGGCTGCAAGATTGTATGAATATAATGTCTGCATATGCTAGCAGTGTTTAAGTGGGGTTTTCTAAGAAAAATACAAGTCCAGTTTCTTTGCTCTGACCCAACTTGGCCAGCGTTTATTTGCAACAACGTGTCCCTCGAATGCCCTGCAGTCATAACAACAGGCTTACACACTTCCAACTGCCCTGCAGTGCCCCCTACTAGTGCACCTGATAACACAGCATACCATATTGTTACATCCTTTCTCTTTTTGGAAAGCTTGTCCTTTAAATTGGACCTGGTGCTGAACACACATTAACACACACAAGGAAGAAAAAAACATTACAATGTGAACAATGCTGAGACAACAGTTTTTTTTTTTTCTCAGTGACAGATGCAATTTCAACATCCCAAACAAAACAGTGCTCCTCTGTTAGGAAGAATCCCACCCTTTTTTTTTTTTTTTCACAATTACAATTACCCTTAAAAATAAGAATCCCCAAAGCATGTGATTAAGTAGTAAAGTCCTTGTACCGCTGCGGCTTGTGAATAACTCTCCCACTCCTAGTTGTCATCGGCCTATCGCTATCGGACGGAGCGGCTGACTGAGGTTGTATTGGACTCGCTTGGGTGTTTGGTGGATCCTCAGCCTCCATGTCTATTGGCCTCACATGTGGATCTCCCAGAGCGTGCCTGAGGTGTCTACGGTTCCTTCTCAGAACAGCACCTGAATCCAATTCAATGTCATAGGATCTGCAATCAACACAGTTTTTCACTCTGCCCAACCTCCACTTAGTGTGGAGGTGAAAAGGCTGAACCCTAACACAATCGCCAGGTTTTAATGCATCGAGATCCCTAGCAGAGCGGTTGTAATAAGCACACTGGCGGAATTGATTTTTCAGCAGCACTGGCCCTGCTCTAATCACTTTGGGCCGAAGAAGGCTGGGCTTGACTGGGAGCAGTGTCCTTGTACGGCGGCTCAGCAGTCTTTGCGCCGGGCTTGAGTCTAGTCCTTGTGACGGTGTATTGCGGTGATCCAATAACGCAAGATATGGGTCCTGCCCAGCCGCTTTAGCCTTTTGCAAAAGTCTTTTTGCTGTCTTCACGACAGACTCTGCTTTGCCGTTACTCTGAGGGTAACCTGGAGATGATGTCTTGTGCTCGAACTCCCACAGCCGACTGAACCTGTGGAAATCCTCCGATGAGTATTGAGGTCCATTATCTGAAATTACAGTGCTGGGAATGCCATATCTAGCAAAGTGGGCTTTCAGTTTCTTTATCACCGTGGCAGATTTAGTGTCAGGCAAAAAGTCTATTTCCCAATAATTCGAGTAATAGTCCACTGTCACATGGTAGTTCTTGTCCTCAAACTGAAAAATGTCGACGCCCACCTTTGCCCATGGCCTGTTTGGCAAATCATGTGGGTTGAGTGTTTCCTTCTGTTGTCTGTCATCTACTGACCTGCAGATGTCACAACGAGTGATATGTGCTGTAATATGGTCATTCATGCCAATCCAGAAAACGCATTCTCTGGCTCTCCTCAGACATCCTCCGACACCTAGATGAGATGAATGCAGGCGGCTGGTGATGTCCTTCTGGAGTGCGGTAGGTATAACAGCACGTTCACCTTTAAAAACAATGCCATCTTGGTGACTCAGTTTCAGATTCAGATTCAGATTCAGATATACTTTATTGTCATTCTTGTACACATGTATACAGAACGAAATGTCGATACATCTGACCCGTTCACCTTGAAACGAATAGTATGGCCTGATCACCGGCGGTATTGATCTTTTGTCTGATGGCCATCCCTGTTGCATCATCTTAATAAGAGTTTGAAGCGTTCTATCTTCTTCCGTAGCTACTCTAATCCTGCTCAGGCTGTCATTGGAGATAGGTAGGTGCTGTACCATGTTAACAGTTTCTATGTCAGCCTCAACAGAGCCCAGGGGTGAGCATTCTGGGAGATATGCTCTGCTCAACGTGTCTGCTAGTAACATGTCCCTGCCTGGAACATACACTACAGTCAGATCATATTTCTGAATGCGCAGCATCATTCTTTGGAGTCTCTTTGGAGCACTCAACAGAGGTTTCCTCACAATTGTCTCGAGCGGCTTCTGATCGGATTGGACAGTGACCTTACGCCCATACGTGAACTGATGAAATTTCTCTACACTGAAAACCATGGCTAAAAACTCTTTCTCAATCTGAGCATAGCCACGTTCCGTCTGCGTGAGTGCTCTGCTTGCAAAAGCAATGGGCTTGCCTTTCTGCATTAGTGCTGCCCCCAAACCAGTCTCCGATGCATCGCATTGCACCACTAAATCCTCCTCAGGGCAGTATATATAGATATATATAGATATTATATTTCTTTGACTGCATGTTTGTCACCCCTGTGTGTTACATTTGTGTGTTCTGAGTTACTAAATAAAAACAATTACAAAATAATAAAGTATATTTACATCATACTCTGTGTGCCTGTCGAAGAAGTCACGTCAATTGTCGGAGGGAAAACTTGGAAATACTAGATTGAGAAATATTTCACACTATATGCAGACATTATATTCATACAATCTTGCAGCCCGAGTGAACCACAGCATTGTTGTAAGTTCGGTCGGAGAAACGTAAACGTCCCACTGCTGGAGCAGCAGCGGCTTTTCGGGAAATAGGCGGAAGTGACGTCGGAGCTGACTCGCCAATGCGGCGTTAATTTAGTTATTTTGTAAAAACAAAAATATCAACCGAATTAAAATATTATATAAAATATATATTAAAATAGAACGGCCAGGGGTAAAAACAAACACAGAGGCAAAGAAATATATTTGGAAAATACGCGCTTAAAGCATGACGTCATAAGCAAGCGCGCAGCTTCCGAAGGTCTTCGACCACATCCACCGACCCGTCCACACCGGAACAAAAACACCCACCGCTAAATTCTTCTGATTTAGTGTGGAACTGACTGTAATTTTCACACAGGATGTCCAGTGCTACTCTAAAGGACTTCGACATAATTCATTAAGTCTTTGTGTCCCGATAACCTCATCTTCGCGCGTTGATGCTTTTCGGCGTAGTTAGCTTAGCTTGTTAGCTAGCTAGCCGCTAACGAAAAGAGGCACATGACTCATCGCCGAGCAGAGATCGGAATTATTGGAATTATCATTTGAAAATGTGTGCGAGAACGACACGCAAGTGCAAAGAGGACCTTTGTGCAATAAAAGAAGAGAACGAGCAACATCTTCAACTGCTGGACGAAGTTTGCAAGCAGCCTCGTGTTGTGCCACTCAAAGCAGGTTTGTACACGAGTGGGTTGATCTGAATCAGAATGAATTGACCAAACCAAATCTGTGTTCATCTTTTTGTGTCCTGCAGACGTTAGTGAAAAATATTTCTGTTCTGTGAAAGAGGAGCCAGACTTGACTCACATCAAAAAGGAGGAGGAGGAGATTAACCAGTCATCAGTGAACTTTGACCCGATAAAGACTGAAGATGAAAAAAAGGATGAGAATGAGGACAAAAGAGGGGCGGGGCCTCCAAGCAGCAGCTCAAGTCATCACGTGACAACAGAAGGTGATGAATACCACTGGGGACCATCACAAGTACATAATGAGGACACATTATCAGATGACGATGATGATGATGATGGGCAAGCCAAAACTGAAAGGGCATGTCACACTGACTCATTAACCTCAAAGTTGTCTTTAAAACGGCACACAAGAAACCACGGTAAAGAAAAACCTCTATTTTGCTCAATTTGTGACAAAATTTTCTCTCGAAAGTTTCATTTGACAATTCACACAAGAACACACAGTGGAGAAGCATCTTTTCGCTGCTCAGTTTGTAGCAAAAGCTTTTCTTTAAAGTCAAATTTAAAAACACATACACGATTACACACTGGAGAAAAACCTTTTTCCTGCTCAGTTTGTGGTAAAAGCTTCTCTCAAAATTCAAGTTTAACAATCCACACAAGAACGCACAGTGGAGAAAAACCTTTTTCCTGCTCAGTTTGTGGAAAATGCTTCTCTGTAAAGTCAACGTTAACAAGCCACACAAGAACTCACAGTGGAGAAAAACCTTTTTCCTGCTCAGTTTGTGGCAAAAGCTTTTCTGGAAAGTCAAATTTAACAAGTCACATAAAAACACACACTGGAGAAAAACATTTTTCCTGCTCAGTTTGTGGAAAATGCTTCTCTCAAAAGTCAAGTTTAACAGAACATATAAGAACGCACTGTGGAGAAAAAACCTTCGCCTGCTCAGTTTGTGGCAAAGGATTCTCTCTAAAATCAACTTTAACAAAACATAGAAGAATACACAGTGGAGAAAATCCTTTTTCCTGCTCAGTTTGCGGAAAATATTTCTCTCAAAAGTTAAGTTTAACATATCACACAAGAACACACAACGGAGAAAAACCTTTTTCCTGCTTAGTTTGTGGCAAAAGTTTCTCTGATAAGTCAAATTTAACAAAACACACAAGGACACATAGTGGAGAAAAACCTTTTTCATGCTCAGTTTGTGGCAAGAGTTTCTCTCAAAAGTCGCATTTAACGAGCCATACAAGAACACACAGTCGAGACAAGCCATTCAGTTGCAGCGTTTGTGCTAAAAAATTCTCCACTAAACATAGTACTGAGAGACACAATTGTGTTGGTGAAAAAAGCAGCGATGCTTGAAGCTTAAAAAATGACAAAAAAAACTGAAGGAACCGACTCTTTGTGGTAAGACGTGAATGTGATTTTCAATAAAATATGATGAAATTGAATTTTGCAAAGATCTTTTATTGACACAAAGCCAATGTGATCAGTGCCAGAATAACCATTGTCTCTGAGTGATGATGAGTTTTTTTGTGTGTTAACATCAATCATTATAAATGAAATTAATTGCCTTTGCCTAGAACAACATTTGTTAACGTTATGCTTTTCAGTTGTCTTTTTAATCGTAGTTAATGGAAAAGGTGTGAGAAGAAACAGTGCTTATGAAATCGTTGCCTTCCACATTCATCAATAAAATCACTTGTTCCACTTGCTCAACTGGCCTTCATTACGCTGTGTGAAAAGGTGAAAAACTGAAGTAGAAGTTGAACGATAAAAAGAGCCAGAAGGAGAAACGCAAATAGTCTCAGTTTCTCTCAAAGTTTTTGGAATGGCAGGAGTGTAGCCACACCGGTCCAGCAAAAAGGCCACGATTCAGACTGATATCCAGATTTTCCTTTTTTATTTCTCCTTTTCCTCTGACGGCGTTCGGAAATTCCGGAGCCCCTTAGGGGACATGGAAGAAAAAAAAACAACAACAAATCTTTGCTTTCCCTTGCAAAGATTGCGTTCCCTCGCAAATGCAAAGTTGTTTTTTTTTTTTGAGTGAATGTTCGTTTATTTATTTTTTCAATACGTGTTTATGTACTTCCGGGTCAGTTTGGCTTGCCTAGCCTCTGATGCGCGGCTGTTTGAGAGACGACAGTACGTCAGATGCGGCAATAATCTTAGAGGGGGACTGGAAACGTTTCTTGCGGTCAAGAGATGTCCCTCACGGTGACATTCTGCACATGAAAAGCGACAAGGTACATACAATTCACTCGAACGCACATGTCAAACTCAAGGCCCGGGGGCCAGATCTGGCCCGCAACCTCATTTTATGTGGCCCGCGAAGGGCAAATCATCTGCATCAACTTCCTGTTTCTATCATATTTTCTTCACTTTTAACAACACTGAGATATGAGATATTGCCATTTATTTGTTAGCACTCCTCCCCTTTTAAAATAAATGGAAAAATTGTTGAACAATTACTTACGAGCTTCTGATTTCAAAACTGGCTTTCCATTCAATTTATATGGGTTCACAGTCCTCTGAGGGAAACCACAACTACGATGTGGCCCGTCCACAAAAATGAGTTTGACACCCCTGTTCTAACGAAATAACCTTAATAATAGCAATATGGGTCCCTACTGTTAATGTTTTTGCATAATACTAGCGTGCAAATTGTTTACCTTTTGAGTGGCTAGAAAAGTATTGCTTTTATGTTTTCAATTTGTAGTTCATTTAAATCCTGTTATTGCATTCAAATTACTGTGAAGTGTAACGTTAAATATTTTTCTAAATGTTTTTTGTAAAACGCAACTTTAGTTTCGTTATGGAGCAGTGTAGTTCGTACCCGGAAATGACGTCTTCAAATCGGATGTCGCAGAGGCAGGAAGTATAATAATAGATCACCAATAAGAGAGAAATGTGATGAAAATGAAGTCCAATCGAGCACAATCTGCATACATCTTTTGCCTTATCGAAGCCGGACCGAGAACTTACATTGTGGAAACAAAGTATGGACAAAGAGTGAGGAGGAACAGGAGTCTTCTGAAGGTTCCCGGGAACTGTAAGAAATCTTCTGATGCGGCTGAGGCTGCAAAGCAGGTGGATACATCGAAGGAGCACAGACCAAAACCACCAGCAATTTCTGGGATGACTGAACCTCCTCGAAGATCAACAAGAGTTGGACGACAACCGGACAGGCTGATTGAAAATGTTTTATGTTGTGTGATTGTTGCTAAAATTGTTGTAGAGCTGCTTGTTGTCATAAAAATGTGTGGATATTGATAAGAAGTGAAAATAATTGATAACAAAACAAAATAATAATAATAATAAACAATAATAATAATAAAAAAAGGCATAGGCATTGTTTAACGTTTGAAAGGGAGATGTAATGATAGCAGTTATATCATTGGCCACTAGTTGGCAGTATTGCCTGACGTGTGTTTTGGTTACCAGACGAACAAGTGTGTACGCACATAGACGAGAATGCAAGTCAATAAATAGACACAAGCTTGCAGCGTCACGTTGCCTGCGTGACTTCTTAAGATAGAAGACGGAACATTACAGTAACCATTAAAAAAACGTAAAGTAACCATAAAATTATTTAAAAAAACGTATCGTAAACATACTAAAGCTGTTGCTTTATGTTATTTACAAAGAATTTTTGTTTAAAATCCCCCTCGCTCTTCTTCTTGTCATTTCTATATTATGTACGTATTAATAACTGTTTGGTTTGCTAATGTGAATAATGTTTTTTTTTTTTTTACAAAAAAACGTATGAGTAAATATTTATCATCTCATCAATAATTGCACAACAGAGTACTGAGTTTCGAGATCCTCACAATAGTAGTTCTCAAAATCATATTATTTCTTATGAATTTAGCTTAGTTAAGGGATATTTTATTGACAATCTAACATCAATTTACAAATATATATATATATGTATAGCGTTTTTGACCGAAAGTTGTTGTTATTGTACCTTGTGACGCGCCACTTTCGTTTCCTTCTTGAAGGATGCCGTTTCAAGGCTTATGTGGCTCATAAGCCACTTACATTGGCAATGTCGAAGGTTACTGAACTCTGGTCGGCCCGCCAGCAACCGCACTTAGCGGCCATTTCTGAGTTTACAACAGACATTGGGCACGTGGCTGGTAAATGTAAGCCTGTAGCTGAGTGATTATCGCGCGCCATCATATGTCCAGTCCAGATCCGGGTTGATTTTTCAGAAATGGCTGCCGACCAGTCCGATGATCATGACACCCGCAACCTCAAGACGGTGAGTACGGCTCTTAAACTTGAAGTAGTGATGCGTGGCGGCGGCCTTGCTGTCCTCTGTGTGGCAGACATTAGGACTATGCCTCTCACCCAGCAGGCATAGTTCTTGGGGGCGTGTTCATGAAAATGTTTTTTGGTGCAAATTTATGATTGTGCATTATTCTCTTGTTGCTAGTCTTCAAATAAATGCCAGTTTCCAGTCAGACGTGTGTGTTCATTCCGACTGCCACATAGTAACCATAAATTAAAAAAAAAAAATGTCGTGTATACATACTAAAGCTGTTGCTTTGTAATTTATGTAGAATTTTTGTTTAAAATCGCCCTGGCTCTTCTTTTTGTCTTTTCTATATTTTGTACGTATTAATAACTGTGTTTGGTTTGTTAATGTTCATAAAGTTTTTTCCTTTAAACAAATATTAGTAAATATTTATCATCTCATCAATATTTGGACAACAGAGTACTGAGTTTCGAGATGCTTACGATATTCGTTCTCAAAATTATATTTCTTATCAATTTAGCTTAGTTAAGGGATATTTTATTGACAATCTAACATCACGATACAAAGACAGAAGAAAATGGTGGTGGGGGGCGCGAATCTTTTTCTTCTGGGTAGGGGCGGGCGTGAAATAATTGAGAAGCACTGCTAGTATATGCAGACATTTTATTCATAGAATCTTGCAGCCCAATTGAACCACAGCATTGTTGCAAGTTCGGGAGGAGAAACGTAACCTTCCCACTGCTGTTCCAGCAGCGGCTTCTCGGGGCATAGGCGGAAGTGACGTCAGAGCTGACTCGCCAATGTGGCGTTAATTTAGTTTTTTTTTATCAACCGAATTAAAATATTATATAAAATATATATTCAAATAGACCAGCCAGGGTTAAAAAACAAACGCAGAGGCAAAGAAATATATTTGAAAAATACGTGCTTAAAGCATGACGTCATTAGAAAGCGCGCAGCTTCCGAAGGACCTCGACCACATGCACCGACCCGTCCACACCGAAATAAAAACAAACACCGCTAAATTCTTCTGATTTAGTGTGGAACTGACTGTAATTTTCTCACAGGATTTCCAGTGCTACTCCAAAGGACTACGACATAATTCATTAAGTCTTTGTGTCCGATAACCTCATCTTCGCGCGTTGATGCTTTTCGGTGTAGTTAGCTTAGCTTGTTAGCTAGCTAGCTGCTAACGACTCATCGCCAAGCAGAGATCAAGTGCAGATTTTTTTGAGTTATCATTTGAAAATGTGTGAAAGAACGACACCCAAGTACAAAGAGGAACTTTGTGGAATAAAAGAAGAGAACGAGCAACATCTTCAACTGCTGGACGAAGGTTGCAAGCAGCCTCGTGTTGTGCTACACAAAGCAGGTTTGTACACGTTTTACTCTCATTTGCTTTGTCACGAACGACTTTCTATCGTTAAAAATATGCATCACAACATTAAGTTGTTTGGGGAAATGCGTTCAATGTTATTGCCGTTTTATTTTTAAATATTGCTTGTCGGTTTGCTAAACATTTGTTTATTCCAAATAAAATCAGTGCAGAAAATAAATGCCAAAGAATAACCAATAGTGGGGGGTGAACTCCATGTTTTCCCAGTATAAAATTTGTACTGATTATTTTACATTTTCAATTTTCTGGTTTTTATATCTTGTTCAAGCAATTTCTTACGGAAGGAATTCTGCCTAACTCTACAAAATGTGCACACTGCGGCGAAAACATCAATGGCGGTTGATCAATTTTAGTGGATAAAACACAAAATATTAAGTTTTTTTTAAAAAATCAAGTACGTATTGGTCTTATTTATTTATGAACTTTGTACTGGCTTGGTCGGGTGAGAGTCAATGAACCTCGGGTGGCCCTGCACTGTTTTGTGCACGTGTGCATAGTTTCATCTCATCCAAACATTTAAAATACATTTAATGCATCCATCCGGAGTTGCACGGATCTCATCAGTGAACAAGCACATGCTGCAAGAAATGCATCTGCATCTTTGGCCTACTATGGGCTTAAAAAGCGATACCGTCACAACCCCCTTTTCTACAAACAAGTCCAGGAACATTTAGTTCCTCGTAAAAAAATTCCTGTGGCCCAGGTGGTTTGCATCTCCACCGCAACTCATAGTTCCTGGTAATTTTTGCAAATGAAAATGACGACGGAACAATCGGAGTTGTTGAGTTTCTTTGTCACTCATTACTGACACCCTATGGCTGTTATACATCATAGCAGTTACAAAATAATTCAGTGAACTCTAATAATATTATGGTGTATCTTAGTCTAATTTGAATACATATTGGATAACTTTAAAATATACAGTCATTATTCAAATATGTCAACATGAAAGTCAGAGTGAAAGTGTTGTTGCTGAATGCTTATGTGTAAGAACTTTTACTCTTCAAACGTAATTTTGTTTTAAAATTTATTTAGAAACAGAAATTTTATTAAAAAAAATAAAATAAAAAGGGGAATGTTGGAACGTACTAGCAGGCTAAATGTCATTTTGGGAAAAACAAAACAAAACAAACGTAAATCATGCAATAAATAGCCACTCTGATTCCAGGGCCCCTTTAATTCTTTTAGGCATACAGATTAGAATGGAAGCAAAAAGTACCCACGGTGAAACTATCTCTCAATGCAAAATGAAAAACTTGTAAACATATTTAACTTGAAGGATTCCTATTTTATCGATGTCATTATGTTGCGATGGCCCCCAGTGGTCTGCATCAATATGTTAGGGTCCCACAACAGGTGTTCCATCAGACGCACACAATAGTGTGTGCTAACTTCAGCTCGCTTCCAGAAACGTCTGTGACTAATTCAGGAATGAAATCGGGCATCAGCCGCAACGTGCTTCCTTTTTAAATGCTCGTTTATCACTGTTGTTGTGCTGCGAAAGGGAGGTTTACATCGTAGGATGTAATTTTGTGAAATGCCCCCATTGTGCCGGAGCTTAGAGGACTGTATGTGTTTCACCTTAGGGGTGTTGCGGATGCCTTTACTACTTACTAGAATCTCCCAAATTACTCAAACCGAATTAACTCAATCCAACTGTGGTGTAGAGAGAGCAAGAGGAAACCAGATTCAACACTTAACACAATTTATTACAACCAAATAATTGAACAATCTTCACTTTATATGACTAAATATAGCAACATAAATTTAGTTGGGCGCCCAAATTAATATTACTAAATGTTCTGGCCAACGTTGCCGCGGTTACTTATATTGAGGAGGAGAAACTGCTCCTCCGCTGGCGAGTGAGCGAGTGCACCTGCTTGTCGAATGGTCGGGAGGAGTCCAAATGGCGAGGGTGGGTGGCTGCCGCGATGACGGTGGATCCGGAAGACGCTGCCCAGTCCAGTTAATGCTCACAGTCCACCGCTGTTGACTGCGACACACCGCTAATGGCTTCGGGTGTCCTCTCTTCTCCGTCGTGTGAGCCAGCCTAGCTTGCCAACTCACGCTCGATGTCTCGACCGGCTGCCGTGCTGAGAACGCGCTTTCTCCTCTCGAAGCGTGTTCACAGTCTGCTGATTGCGGTCACACACTCGCCGTGGTCTCGCCGACCAACTCCTCACTTAAACTTTATCCGTGGCGTCTCACTCAACTTCTCCGTATTCGTAAAATGTCTCTCAAAAGTTTAACTCGCCGCGCGCGCAGTAACATTCTGTGCACTGTACACTCTCGCGAGACATACGGAAACACAATCACAGTAAACTGCCGCAAAACAAACTAGTGCCTATTTAAACAGGTGAATTAAAGGCAGTAAACAAAATACAGGAAATTATATTAAACAAACTCCCATATATTAAACAAACATGCCCTCTTAACCCCTTACAAATCGCAGACCCTTCAGTACAGCCGCCCCCTGATTTGCGGCGCAAATCAGCAACTCCTAAATGAGGGTCTGCAGTCGAGTTGTCAGTCAGTCAAGTCAGGCGCGTCAGAGTCAGAGTAATGGGGTAGCTGGATGAGACGTGCCACTGGTCTGTGGTAAGTTCTTCCTCCAATGTCTACGACCGCTGAGCGTACTCTCCCGTCGTCGCCTTTCATTACTTTCTTCACCCGTCCGATGAGCCAGCGAGCACGGGGGAGTGCCTGATCCACGAGCATGACCGGGGTTCCTGGTTCTAGGTTGCCTCTTTCCTTGAGCCACTTGCGACGGCCTTGCAGTGATGGGAGATACTCCGTAGTGAACCTCTTCCAAAATTGGTCGGCTAAGGCCTGACTATACCTCCATTGTCTCCTGCCGATGATCTCAGTGGAGGCATAGACCGCAAGGGGGAGGGCTGCGTCTCGCCGCCCCATCAGAAGGCTGTTTGGGGTTATGGGGTCGAGATCGGCCACATCGCTGCTGACGTACCCCAGTGGCTTGGAGTTCAGTATTGCTTCGATTTCTACCAGCACGGTGTTGAAGACTTCTGATTTGGGAACCTGAGCTCCGAGCACAGCGTTGAGGGCAGACTTTACGGACCTAACTTCTCTCTCCCACGCCCCACCAAAGTGGGGTGCATTTGGAGGGTTGTAACAGAAATTGACCTGCTGGCTGGCCAACTCCTTCTTCAACTCCTCACTCATCTGGTTGTAGCTCTTGAGGAGCTCAGCTTCTCCTCCACGGAAATTCGTTCCGTGATCAGACCAGAGGGTATGGGGTCGCCCTCTCCTTCCAGTGAATCGACGAAACGACTGGAGGAAACTGTCTGCTGTCATTTCAGCTAACACCTCGAGATGGACAGCTCTCGTGGTGAGGCTTTTGAAAACGATTCCCCATCTTTTAGCAGTTCCTCTCCCAACTTCCGCTCTGACGGAAAATGGCCCGAAACAGTCCATGCCCGTGTTGTAGAAGGGCGCTTCATGGAGGCGGAGGCGGCACGGTGGAAGGTCAGCCATCCGTGGCATGATAGGCTGAGCTCTCAGCTTCTGGCAGCCTGTACATGACCGTTGGTATCGTCGCACAGCCTCCCGGCCACGAAGAATCCAAAACCTCCTCCTGATCTCAGCAAAGAGCCGCTCTGCTCCAGGATGAAACAGCTTGGTGTCATAGTGGCGGATCACCAGGTGGGTCACTGGATGTTTCGAAGGGAGTAGGATGGGGTGTTTACTGTCCTCTGTGAGGCCCTGAGCCCGTCGCAGACGGCCTCCGACACGTATAACGCCGTCATTGTCTAGCTCAGGGGCCAGTAGTCTCAGCTTACTATCTCGTGGGAGCTCTACTTTGCGTTCGAGGCATGCCATCTCAATCGAGAAAACTTCCCGTTGCACCCTCTGCAGCAACATAATCTCGGCGGCGGCGTAGTCGTCCGCGCTGAGTGGGGTTGCGTCTCCCATGTCTGGGTTCCTATGGTGGAAGGTGCGTTCTTGGAGCTCCTCTAAGGTATGGCAGTCTTCAACCTTTGGACCATCGGTTGGAGTGTCTTGGAGTCCGGTGAGACCACAGAAGATGGGTTTCTTTAATTCCGCCTCGACCTCTGCGGTATCCGGATTTGGGGGAGGAGGCCACTCGCTTTCTGGCTCTCGGAGGAAATCCGGTCCTCGGTGGAAGATGTTGGGACAGGCCAATTGCTCGAGAGTTGCACCTCTGGTGATGAGGTCCGCCGGGTTCACATTGGTTCCAACATAACGCCAGCAGCTGGTGCCCACAAGTTCTTGGATCTCCGTCACGCGAGTCCCTACAAAGACTTTATATTTACATGAGGTCGACTGAATCCAGTGGATGACGGTTGTGGAATCGGACCACATCCAAACCTCATACAGTGGCAGGTGAAGCTCGTCCTTTAGCAATTTTCCCATCTGAGCTCCACTTAGAGCAGCGCAGAGCTCCAGTCTGGGGATTGATTGTTGCCTTTTGGGCGCAACTCTTGAGCGCGCGAGAATGAAGGAGACGTGAACTGTACCATCAGGCTCTTCCACGCGCAGATATGCCACGGCACCGTATGCCATCTCGGATGCATCACAGAACACGTGGAGGGAGATCTTGCTGCTGGTCAGACTCACGCTCTGTGGAAAGTAGCTCCTGGTAAACTCAATCCGTTGGAGGGTGGGGAGCTCTTCCGCCCATTCCTTCCACTTCGCCCCAAGCGGTTCAGGTAGGGGGTCATCCCATCCCCTCTTCTCTGTCCAAAGCTCTCTGACCAGAATCTTGGCACGGGTTGTGTAGGGGTTGATGTGACCTAACGGGTCATATTGACTTGCCAGTGTACTATAGATTGACCTCATGGTGACGTAGTGACGAGGTTCGATCTTCTTGAGTCGGTAGCACAGGGTGTCGGATTTGAAGCGCCATAGGAGACCCAGCGTCATCTCTTGGGCATTGTCACTGGACTGAGACACCCATGTCTCACTACTGTCGGACTTCGCTTCTTCTGGGAGGTCTCGGATGACCTCAGGGTCATTACTGGCCCACTGGCGGACATCAAAGCCAGCAGTGGCCAGGAAGGTGCGCAGTTCATGCACCAGCTGGCGGGCCTCTTCTGCAGTCTCCACGCTATGGAGGCAGTTATCCACATAAAAGCTGTGGTGGACAACATCTGAGACCCCAGGGGGTGCGGTGCTGCTGTCGACGTGACGCTACAGGGCATAGGTGGCGCAACATGGGCTACAGGTTGTCCCGAAGGGCAGCACCTCCCATTGATAGATGGACGGTTCTGAGTCGTCCGGGTTTGTTCTCCACAGGAACCTCATGAGTGGTTTGTCTTCGTCGAGCAGACAGACCTGGTGAAACATACGCTTTATGTCACCACTGACTGCGGTCTTGTGCCTTCGGAAGCGCACCATGACGCCAAGGAGAGGAGGGGTTAGAGTAGGGCCGGGCAGGAGGTGGAGATTCAGGTTTTGCTGGCGTACTTGGAAGCTGCAGTTGAAAACCACTCTGTTCTTTCCATTGTGTTCAACATTGTGGTGGGGAAGGTACCATGACTCAGCACTCCTTTCTGCCTCAGTAGGTTCCAACTTTCTGACCAGTCCCGACTCAATGAGTTTGTGCATCTCCTCAGCATAGGCGGTAGCTGTGTCAGGGTCCCTTTTTAGTCTTCGTTCGGTGCTAAGCAGGCACGGCATTACTATGCTGGGAGGAACCTTGAAGATTGGCATGGGCTCTCTTCTCAAGAGCGGCGTAGCAAATCTCAGGACACCACGCACACAAACACGCTTGGTTTTCGATTGGAGAAGATCCATAGCGCTCTTGTCTTCCTTGAAGCGAGTGTGCATTTTCTCATTCTTGTATGGAGTGACGTCCATCTGCCACAATTTCTGGACGTTCTCCAGCAGTGCCCCGTCTTCATGTCTGGCTCCTATGTAGAGGCAGTGGGTTTGACGGGTCTTCCTATTTTTCAGGCTGATGGGACCCTGGAGTGTCTAACCCAAGGGGGTCTGCAGAGCAACTGGACATCCAGGTGGACCCTTAATGATGTGCTTGGGTAATGTGAGATGCACGTTATCAGAGCCGAGCAGGAGGGTGGGCTTCACCTCTTTTGTAGAGTCAATCCCCAGGTTACAGAGATGAGGGTACCTCTTCATTAGGACCTCCATGGGGTAGCCGTACTGGGAGAGGCACAACTGGGCTGCAGTAAACACGTGACTCACTTTGTAGGCATCCTTCGGTCGTCCGACCGGTGAGATGGTAAGGGACACACTCTCTCCACTAATGGTTGTGTGCCCTGGTTGGACGGTGAGGAGACCCATCTCCTCTGTTTGGCCCCTGAGTCCTAACGCGATGGCAGCCTCATGCATTAGCAGAGTGCGCTCTGAGCCATCATCAATAATCGCGTAGGTCTCCAGGGTCTTGTCACGGTGTCGAATGACCACTGGCACCATTTTCAACAGCACGCGGGGATTGTAACCCCTGGTGGGGCCCACATAGTAGGTGCGGATCCCTTCTGGTGGCTCACTTTGGGCTTCCACGACGTCAGGGTTAGCTTTGACTTCTCTGATGTTGAGGTCGTGGAGGGCTGTGAGGTGGGTCTTTCCACATCCGGTCCGTCTGCTGGGTCCCTTCAGGGTGCAGTCCTTCGCAAGGTGTTCACGGGCGCACTTCCAGCACCGTTTATTGTCTAATATCCACTGTTTCTTCTCCTCCGTAGTCTTCTCCTTGAATACGGGACAGTTGTCTAGCCAGTGGGTCTCGGTACAGCACTGACACTGGGGAGGAGGTTTCTTCCCTCCTTTCTTTGAGGAGCCACCCTGTTTTGCTTTCAAGGGCTCTTGTTGCACCTTAACTGGGGTTTCAGCGATGGTCGTTAGTACGTGGGTGGATCGTCCCCTTTTGCTTGAGTTTCGGTCAGACTTGTCTCGTCCACTGCACTTCTCAACTTCACGCTTGGGGAGGCGGATGTGCCTCATCTCAGATTTCAGGAAGTCAGAGAACTCTACTAGGTTAGAGAGTGGTTGGTTGGGGTAGAGACGTTCATGTTCCCGCCGGAACCTTTCTTCCCTCTCCTTTGGAATCTTCCTCACAAAGCGTTCAACATTGCAGCCTGCATGTAGTTCTCTATGACCAGCGGCTCCCTGGAACTTCAGCATGCTCACCAGAGCCTGTATCTTCAGGGAGTATGCGTCCAGGGCCTGGTCATCCTTAATGTCTGCCATTTCTCCCAGCTCATAGAGCTCATCCAATATGTGGTCCCACGGGCGTCCCCAACGCTCGTCTAGAGCCTGAATGGAGGAAGTGTAGGGAGTGGGGGAGTAGGCATTGGCTGTGCAAATGAGCTTCGCTGCTGGTAACTTGCATTGCATGGACAGCTCAAGGAACTTCTGCTGCTCACTGTGGTTGGCGCCACCCAAGAGGAACTCAAGGCACATTCTCATGTCGTGATACTGGCTTCTAGAATCATCTTTAAAGAATGGGATGGCGCTCCCTGGAGGGCGTTGTGGGAGTGGGTCATAACTGAGGGCCACTGGGGGATTGAGCTGGCCAGAGTTCTGATGAGGATCTACTGGTGGTGAGGAGGGGATAGCACCGTGACTTGATGCCTGACACGCTTCTCGCAGGTGAACCAGTCGGCTTTCTAGGTCTTCTGAGTCAACCTGGACCTTTGTTAGGGGTCTGTGAGTCCTCACAGGCAACTCCTCTCTTCTATGCTGGCAGCGCGTGGGTGAGTTATCCCTGCTGGATGCTCTTGACGTTTGCCTGGAGGTAGAAGCAAATTGTAGTTGTGCGGCTGCGAGCCGAGTGTTCTCCAAGGTTTGGGCTGCTGCTTGATCGCGCTCCCTCTCCAATGCTTCCGCAGCTCTCCTTTCTCGATCGAGTGCATCCTGCCTGAATCGCTCCTCTCTTATGAGTGCGTCTGCCCGTTGTTGTTGCAGGAGTTGGGCTAGGAGTTTCGAGCCTGTGCTTCGAATACTTGATTTGCTTGAGTGATGGCTGCCACGGCTTCGTTGGGATGAGCAGGAACCTCTGCTGGGGGGCCTACCATTTTTGTGGGTGTCTTGGAAGAACTCGCCTGGTTGGAAGTGATTGAAATCTTCCCCTTTGTGTGGCTTTACACAGTGAGATGGGTTGGATGATTGGCTGGATTCTGAATCGGTGTCTTCTGAGTCACTCTCCTCCCTTTCTTCCTTCCTAGACCTACTTTCAGTAGAGGTTAGTCTGGGGTTACTAGTCTGGCCTGCCATCTTTTGTTGCCCATCCTCTTCAGGCAGCAGGGAAGCGTCAGCTAATTTTGCATTAGTAGTCGTATCTGCCTGCGGTGAGGCTGTAGCACCCTCTACTAACTGGGGTGTGTCTACAGTCGGTGTGGTATTAAAGTCCACTACTGTCTGGTCAGCTGGTGTGTTTAGCACATGCCGATTGCTGTCTGGTGTACTAATGACATAGTCATCTAGTCTCAAGGGCTTTCTACGCTCTCTAACAGCACGTGTCTTCACTTCAGCAGGGTAAATAAGACTTTTTGCTGGAGACCTTTCGCTCTCTCTAGACATCCTTAAGTCTGATCGAATCCGGCTCGAAGGACCAGATTTTGTGCCGGAGCTTAGAGGACTGTATGTGTTTCACCTTAGGGGTGTTGCGGATGCCTTTACTACTTGCTCGAATCTACCAAATTACTCAAACCGAATTAACTCAATCCAACTGTGGTGTAGAGAGAGCAAGAGGAAACCAGATTCAACACTTTACACAATTTATTACAACCAAATAATTGAAAAATCTTCACTTTATATGACTAAATATAGCAACATAAATTTAGTTGGGCGCCCAAATTAATGTTACTGAATGTTCTGGCCAACGTTGCCGCGGTTACTGATATTGAGGAGGAGAAACTGCTCCTCCGCTGGCGAGTGAGCGAGTGCACCTGCTTGTCGAATGGCCGGGAGGAGTCCAAATGGCGAGGGTGGGTGGCTGCCGCGATGACGGTGGATCCGGAAGACGCTGCCCAGTCCAGTTAATGCTCACAGTCCACCGCTGTTGACTGCGACACACCGCTAATGACTTCGGGTGTCCTCTCTTCTCCGTCGTGTGAGCCAGCCTAGCTTGCCAACTCACGCTCGATGTCTCGACCGGCTGCCGTGCTGAGAACGCGCCTTCTCCTCTCGAAGCGTGTTCACGGTCTCCTGATTGCGGTCACACACTCGCCGTGGTCTCGCCGACCAACTCCTCACTTAAACTTTATCCGTGGCGACTCACTCAACTTCTCCGTATTCGTAAAATGTCTTTCAAAGGTTTTTACTCGCCGCGCGCGCAGTAACATTCTGTGCACTGTACACTCTCGCGAGACATACGGAAACACAATCACAGTAAACTGCCGCAAAACAAACTAGTGCCTATTTAAACAGGTGAATTAAAGGCAGTAAACAAAATACAGGAAATTATATTAAACAAACATGCCCTCTTAATCCCTTACAAATCGCAGACCCTTCAGTACACAAACAATATACAGAAACACACTTACGCACCACTGAGTGAGTGTTGGACGGTATAGCTTCTCTTGAAAGGTCCGACTTGAAAATGTCCTTTCAAGTGTATCTGCAATTAAATCCACAGGACCTTTTCAAACTTGTCTTTATCTTCGGGTTCATCATAAACAAAGGTGTTTAATACCTCGATGGCCTCGGTTCCGGCATTGGTTCGCAAAAGGGCTATTTTTCTTTCGTCTGCTCTGTTTCCGACTCCCACGGCGGCAAGGTAGAGCAGGAATTGTTGCTTGAAAGCCCGCCAACTCGCGTCCACATTTCCCGTCATTTTCAGCGCTTCTGGTGGCCTTAAGCAGTCCATCTCGCATCAGTCCTTTTCTTGACCCGCGACCTGGTACCATGTAATATTCTGTCTTCTATCTTAAGAAGTCACACAGGTAACGTAATGCTGCAAGCTTGTGTGTCTTCATTTACTGACTTGCATTCTCGTCTATGTGCAGACACACTTGTTCGTCTGGTAACCAAACACACATCGGGCAATACTGCAATACTCACTAATAGTGACAGCAAAGGGAAGACAACACAAATTAACATTAACAATTGTGCCAAGTGGACTGGAGTCAATCCTTTGGGACAAGACATCTGAAGATGTAAGGAGTGTCTTCCCGGGGGCGCCGGGAAGACAGGGGTGGACTCCAGAAACGCAGACTCAGAGAAGGAATATGAGTAGGCAAGGAATTTATTATTCCGGCCGAGACCAGTATTGTCAAACACAAATTTACATGGAGCGAAACGTAGTGCCGAGAGTACAACCGAAGGTGCTCACACCAGGAAACGAACGCAAATAACAGAAAGAGCTTGCAAACGGCAAGAAACAGAAAACAAACGAAAATAGCTTACCGCGAAAGGGCAAGTGCGGCCAATTGGCGATCGAAATAAACCGAGGAGGGCAAAGTAGTGATGGGTCTAGCGACACCGAGGCGTCGATGCGCGCGCCGAGCTTCCAGGGCAAACCCCGTGTCGGTGCGCGTACTGCTTTGAGAAAGTCACGTGACCACTACCAGAATCGTGTCGACACAGCGGTCGCGCGCCAAACTGTGTTCATAAGGAAGCGCATCTGTCAACAGGGTGGACGCTCAAAACAAGCATCGAGTTATTGGCGCATTACTTTGCGTTAAATATCCACAAGATGGAAGACGTCACTGTTGATGCGCACTCAGAGGTGCAGCGCTATATGTCAGCAGGACACGTTGCGCGTACGGAAGACCCGCTCTTATACTGGAAGTCCATGGAGGCAACGTTCCCTCATCTATTTATAGTAGCCACACAGGCGTTGTGCACACCGGCCTCTTCAGTGCCTTGTGAGAGGATCTTCTCAAAGGCGGGGGAAATTGCCTCAAAAAAAGAAATAGACTGAATAACAAAACGCTGGAGAAACTAATTTCTTTTGAATAAAAATCTTTAATTACAATGAGTCCATTGTCATTCACAACACTTTTACTTGGGCATTCAGACAGATGTTCTCTTAATTTATCAACTGCGTCTCGAATATCAAAGATTTCTTTTATGAAATTGCGTGTATGTAAAAATAATGTGAAAACAAATGCCTAATCAGAATCAGAAATGTGTGCAACGAGATTAGAGAGCTCCCCTCTCCAGTGCAATACAACAATAATTCAGTTAAATATATAAATTAGATAAGAGAATAATTAGTGCGATGGAAAGTAATACGAAATAGGATATATAAAAACACATCACGTCGCTAATCAATGGAATTGGATAAAGTTAGTTTGACAGATCAGTGTCAGATGACCCTGTCAAATGTTTCCTGCAAGTCCACCAGGTGTCAGTATTCAGCAACACAGTGTCAACACAGTGTCAATACATTGTGTCACTGTGTCGAAACGATACAGGATGCCTCATCTATCCATCACTAGGGCAAAGGCTAGAAGCGCGGTCAATGGACAGAAACGAGGTCGCGTGAAGCACATAACAAGAATTGCAAGAATATACACTTGGGACATGAACATGAGCACAAGGAATAATCCGACGCTGAGCCGTCAGCGTGGCACGTTTAAGTATCGTGGTAATCATGACACTCAACGAGGAACAGGTGCGTGGCAGGTTGGCGCGTCTCTCCAGCCGTGACGACATGACGGGAAACAGGTGCTGGAGTGAACGCCCCCACGTCAGCTGGGCAAACAATAACAAGACATGATACAAACATAGCGCGGATCATGACAGAAGATCTTGGATTGGTAAAAAGAATTTACCAAATCAACAGCAAGGATGTCAATAAGAACAACAAAGTGTTGAAGAGTGAAGGTAGTAAGAGTATAGTGAACAAATACTTTTCTGTCTTCAAAGGACAAGGGACGCTACCTTGTCCTTACAAAATACAGCTCAAGGAAGATGCTAAACCTGTAGTACATGCCCCGAGAAGAGTTCCAGCCCCTCTCAAAGATAGATTAAAAAAGGAACTGAGCAGAATGACACCAATAGGAGTCAGAGAGAAAGTGGAAGAACCCACCGACTGGGTAAATTCCATCACGTGTGTTAAAAAGAGGAACTCCCCAGAGTTACGTGTTTGCCTCGACCCCAAAGATCTGAATGAAAACATGATAAGAGAACATTATCAGATTCCCAAGCGTGAAGAAATCCTGAGTGACATGGCAGGTGCTAAGTACTTTAGCAAATTAGATGCATCGCATGGATTTTGGCAGCTGAAGCTGGACACCGAAAGCAGCAGGTACACCACCTTCAACACCATTTGGGCGTTTCTGTTTTCTGAGACTGCCATTTGGCATAAAGTCTGCGCCTGAGATCTTTCACAGAGCTATGGAGTCAATCATAGAAGGTCTGGAAGGAACCCGTGTGTACATTGATGATTTGGTTGTTTGGGGAAACACGGAACAAGAACACAATGAGAGATTCAAGGAACTGCTACAAAGAGTTAAAATGAATGGACTTAAACTAAAACGAGAGAAATGTCTGTTTGGAGTTACAGAATTGACATTCTTGGGAGACAAGCTCACAGCAGATGGAGTGGTGCCAGACAGAACCAAAGTGCAAGCAATGCTGGACATGCCAGTTCCAACTGAGAAAAAAGGACTTCTGCGAGCAATGGGGATGATAAACTTCCGGGGCAAGTTCATTCCAAACCTCTCTTCAAGTCAAAGTCCCTAAGTTTGCTGCTGCATCACAACGTAGTCTTTGAGTGGACAACAAAACATGACGAAGAATGGCAAGATCTAAAGAGAACTGTGACAGCTGAGCCAGTCCTTGCCTCCTTTGATCCATCAAAACCAACCAAAATTTCCACGGATGCGTCGAAAGATGGGCTAGGTGCCGTACTGCTGCAAAAGGCGAGAGACACATGGCAACCTGTAGCCTATGCATCCAGGTCAATGTCAGAGACTGAAAAACGCTATGCTCAGATCGAAAAGGAGTCACTGGGTTTAGTGTTTGGATGTGGCAAATTTCACACGTATGTTTATGGACTGCCCACATTCATAGCAGAGACTGATCATAAGCCACTGATTTAAACTAGGAAGAAAAATCTCAATGACATGACGCCCAGAATTCAACGCATGATGATGACATTGCAGCGCTATGATTTTGAGCTAATATACACGCCTGGAAAATACATAGTGCTTGCTGATACGTTATCCCGAGCGCCGCACCATAACAGTGACATCAAGGACTGCGTTACGGCGGAGGAGGCTGAGGCTCACATCATTACTTCAAGCCCTTTATACCCACAGGCAAATGGGCAGGCTGAGAAGGGAGTGCAAATCACCAAGAGACTGCTAAGGAAGGCCAAGGATGATGCATCTGATCCTTACCTTGCCCTATATAGTTACAGAGCTGCGCCTCTGGAGTGGGGAGCTTCTTCACCTGCTGACCTACTCATGTGCCGTAAGCTTCGCACCACGCTTCCACAAATACCACAAGGACATGACGACAACATTTAGATTGAAAAGAAGAGAATGCTCAAACTCAAACAGAAAATTGCATATGACAGAGCTACAAAACATCTGGAACGTCTTTCTGAGAAAGACACTGTAAGGATCGAGGGACCTCATTGGGACAGAAAAGTGACTGTCCTTATCGAAGCCGGACCGAGATCTTACATTGTGGAAACAAAGGATGGACAAAGAGTGAGGGGGAACAGGAGGAGTTTGCTGAAGGTTCCCGGGAACTGTAAGAAATCTTCTGATGCGGCTGAGGCTGCAAAGCAGGTGGATACATCGAAGGAGCACAGACCTCAACCACCAGCAACTTCTGGGAGTACTGAACCTCTTCGAAGATCAACAAGAGTTAGACGACAACCGGACAGGCTGATTGAAAATGTTTAATGTTGTGTTATTGTTGCTAAAATTGTTGTAGAGCTGCTTGTTGTCAGAAAAAAAAATGGGTAGATATTGAAAAGAAGTGAAAATAATTGCGAACAAAACAAAATTATTATAATAATAATTATAAAATAAAAAATGTTTATTTAAAAAAAAGGCATAGGCATTGATTAACGTTTGAAAGGGAGATGTAATGATAGCAGTTATATCATTGGCCACTAGTTGGCAGTATTGCCTGATGTGTGTGTGGTTACCAGACGAACTCGTTTGTACGCACATAGACGAGAATGCAAGTCAATAAATAAAGAGACACAAGCCTGCAGCATCACTGTACCAGCGTGACTTCTTAAGATAGAAGACGGAACATTACAGTAACCATTAAAAAAAAACGTATAGTAACCATAAAATTGTTTTTTAAAAAAACGTATCGTAAACATACTAAAGCTGTTGCTTTATGTTATTTACAAACAATTTTTGTTTAAAATCCCCCTGGCTCTTCTTTTTGTCTTTTCTATATTATGTACGTATTAATAGCTGTGTTTGGTTTGCAAATGTCAATAAAGTTTATACAAAAAACTATGAGTAAATATTTATCATCTCATCAATATTTGCAAAACAGAGTACCGACTTTCGAGATCCTCACAATAATAGTTCTCAAAATTATATTTCTTATCAATTTAGCTTAGTTTATGGATATTTTATTGACAATCTAACATCAATATACAAAGACAGAAAAAAATTGGTGGTGGTGGGGCGCGAATCTTTTTCTTCTTGGGAGGGGCGGGCGTGAAATAATTGAGAGGCACTGCTAGTATATGCAGACATCATATTCATACAATCTTGCAGCCCGAGTGAACCACAGCATTGTTGCTTCGTTCGGTAGGAGAAACGTAAACGTCCCACTGCTGTTGCAGCAGCGGCTTCTCGAGGCATCGGCGGAAGTGACGTAGGAGCCGACTCGCCAATGTGGCGTTAATTTAGTTATTTTGTTATTTTTTTTTATCAACCGATTTAAAATATTATATAAATTATATATTGAAATAGAACAGCCAGGGGTAAAAACAAACACAGAGGCAAAGAAATATATTTGAAAAATACGTGCTTAAAGCATGACGTCATTAGCAAGCGCGCAGCTTCCGAAGGACCTCGACCACATCCACCGACCCGTCCACACCGGAACAAAAACACCCACCGCTAAATTCTTCTGATTTAGTGTGGAACTGACTGTAATTTTCTCACAGAATGTCCAGTGCTACTCTAAAGTACCACGACATAATTCATTAAGTCTTTGTGTGCCGATAACCTCATCTTTGCGCGTTGATGCTTTTCGGCGTAGTTAGCTTAGCTTGTTAGCTAGCTAGCCGCTAACGAAAAGAGGCACATGACTCATCGCCAAGCAGAGATCAAGGGCGGATTTTTTGGAATTATCATTTGAAAATGTGTGAAAGAACAACACCCAAGAACAAAGAGGAACTTTGTGGAATAAAAGAAGAGAACGAGCAACATTTTTTCCTTCTGGGCGAAGGTTGCGAGCAGCCTCGTGTTGTGCTACACAAAGCAGGTTTGTACACGTTTTACTCTCATTTGCTTTGTAAAGAATGACTTTCTATCGTTAAAAATATGCATCACAACATTAAGTTGTTTGGGGAAAGTCAGAGTGAAAGTGTTGTTGCTTAATTTATGTGTAGGGATTTTGATTCTTCACACGTAATTTTGTTTTAAAATTTATTTAGAAACAAAAATTTTATAAAAAAAAAAAAGGGGGAATGTTGGAACGTACTAGCAGGCTAAATGTCAGTTTGGGGAAAAAAACTAACAAAAAACAAACATAAATCATGCAATAAATAGCGACTATGATGCCAGGGCCTAGGGCTGGGCGATAAACCGAAAATTTACCGTTACCGAAATGTATTACTATGACCGAAATCATTTTCCCCATGTCGGTAAATTCGGTGTTTAAAAAAAAGAAAAGCCTTTTCTGTCTGCGGCATTGTTCATGCCCCTTTAAAACCGCAACAGCGCCTCTAGTCACGTGACTCCACCCGCCTGATCGAGAAAGAAAACAGACGTCGCTGTCGAAGCTGGCGAATCACATCCAGAAGCTTTTTCACCACCCACAACACAACCATGCTGTGCTGAAAGTTCAAAGTGAGAAGCAAGGTTCGACAAGTGACAACAGCCCATTAACGGAGGCAACACCATACGAGAGAACGTCTCAGAGGAGGACGCAATAGCCTAGCACATAGCTAAAGATAAAGCTCCTCTAGTTCCAGTGGCGCGCACAGGATTTAAATGCTTCATGAAAGCCATATTTCCCGATATGGACAACATCGGGCCGGAAGCTTAGACATGTCATTTTGCATCTACATCCGACTTGTGGTCGGGTCGCAACATGGATCCCTGATTGAGCCTAACTGTGCATTACATAGATGACAAGTGGCGACTGCGCACCAGAGTACTCGAGACGGCACATTTTCCCCTATGATGCACACTTGTTTATTTGTCTTGCATTGACATTTTCTTTCATTTTGTTTACCATTTTTTTGTTTGGCATTATTTGCACCATGACAGCATCTTGGCGCAAGCTATTTGCAGAAAAAGATTTTGCAAGAGGTTGTTTATACAAATGATTTTTGGACTTTTGTTTTTCATTGAAAGTAATGTGTACCAGTTGGTCAATAAAAAAGACAGTCAGTACGCATTTCCTGCATTTATTTTGATTTTAGTCCACTGGGAATTTATCGTGCATTTATCGTTATCGAGGTAAAATTGCTCAATTAATCGCGATATGGTTTTGAGGTCACATCGCCCAGCCCTACCAGGGCCCCTTTAATTCTTTTAGGCATACAGATTAGAATGGAAGCAAAAAGTACCCACGATGAAACTATCTCTAAATGCAAAATGAAAAACTTGTAAACATATTTCACTTGCAAAATGAAAAACTTGTAAACATATTTCACTTGAAGGATTTCTATTCCATCAATGACATTATGTTGCGATGGCCCCCAGTGGCCCCCATCAATATGTTGGGGTCCCACAACAGGTCTCCCATCAGACGCACACAATAGCCTGTGTGTGCGAACTTCAGCTCGCTTCCAGAAACGTCTGTGAGTATGTCAGGAATTAAATCGGCATCAGCCGCAACGTGCTTCCTTTTTAATTGCTCGTTTATCACTGTTGTTGTGATGCTAAAGGGAGGTTTACATCGTAGGACGTAATTTTGTGAAATGCCCCCATGGTCCGGTCCAAATCGGGGTCACACGCATTGCTCCGTGTGCGGCAGGCACAAGTCAAGGTAGCACGGTAGAAACAATATCAGACAAAGTCGCCGCATGAGCTTTGACTTGTCCAAACCAAATGTGTGTTTGTCTTTTTGTGTCCTGCAGACGTCAGTGAAAACGATCTCCGTTCTGTGAAAGAGGAGCCAGACTTGACTCACATCAAAAAGGAGGAGGAGGAGGAGGAGATCAACAAGTCATCAGTGAACGTTCTCCCGATAAAGACTGAAGATGAAAACAAGGATGAGAGTGAGGACAACAAAGGGGCGGAGCCGACAAGCAGCAGCTCAAGTCATCACGTGACAACAGAAGGTGATGAAGACCACTGGGGGCCATCACAAGCACACAGTGAGGACACATTATCAGACGCTCATGACAATGATGATGATAATGGGCAAGAAAACCCTTTTTCTTGCTCAGTTTGTGGTAAAAGCTTCTCTCAAAATTCAAGTTTAACAATCCACACAAGAATGCACATTGGAATGCATCTGCATCTTTGGCTTACAATGGGCTTAAAAAGGGAGAACGTCACAACCCCCTTTTCTACAAACAAGTCCAGGAACATTTAGTTCCTGGTAATAAAGTTCCTGTGGCCCAGGTGGTTTGCATCTCCCCCGCAACTCAAAGTTCTTGATAATTTATACAAATGACCATGATGATGTATCAGTGGGAGGTCTTGTGTTACTTTGTTACTCATTACTGACACCCTATGGCTGTTAAGCATCATTGCAGTTCCAAAATAATTCAGTGAACTCTAAAAAAATATTTTGGTGTATCTTAGTTGAATTTGAATACATATTCCAGAAACGTCTGTGACTATGTCAGGAATGAAATCGGGCATCAGCCGCAACGTGCTTCCTTTTCAAATGCTCGTTTATCACTGTTGTGCTGCTCAAGGGAGGTTTACATTGTAGGACGTAATTTTGTGAAATGCCCCCATGGTCGGGTCCAAGTTGAGGTCGCACGCATTGCTCCGTGTGCGGCAGGCACAAGTCAAGATAGCACGGTAGAAAATAAGACAAAGTCGCCGCCTGAGGTTTGACTTGACCAAACCAAATTTGTCTTTTTGTGTACTGCAGACGTCAGTGAATACGATCTCTGTTCTGTGAAAGAGGAGCCAGACTTGACTCACATCAAAAAGGAGGAGGAGGAGGAGATCAACAAGTCACCAGTTAACGTTCTCCCTATAAAGACTGAAGATGAAAACAAGGATGAGAGTCAGGACAACAGAGGGGCGGAGCCTCCAAGCAGCAGCTCAAGTCATCACGTGACAACAGAAGGTGATGAAGACCACTGGGGGCCATCACAAGCACATAATGAGGACACATTATCAGACGCTCATGACGATGATGATACGACTAATGATGATGATGATGATGATGATGGGCAAGCCAAAGGTGAAAGGGCACGTCACACTGACTCATTCACTTCAAAGCTGTCTTTAAAACGGCACAGAAAAACACACAGTGGTGATAAACCTTTTTCCTGCTCAGTTTGTGGAAGACGCTTCTCTCAAAATTCTAGTTTAACAATCCACACAAGAACGCACAGTGGAGAAAAACCTTTTTCCTGCTCAGTTTGTGGTAGACGCTTCTCTGAAAAGTCAAATTTAACTTGTCACACAAGAACACACACTGGAGAAAACCATTTTTCTTGCTCAGTTTGTGGTAAAAGCTTCTCTCAAAATTCAAGTTTAAACATCCACACAAGAATGCACAGTGGAGAAAAACCATTTTCCTGCTCAGTTTGTGTAAGACGCTTCTCTGTAAAGTCAAATTTAACTTGTCACACAAGAACACACACTGGAGAAAAACCTTTTTCTTGCTCGGTTTGTGGCAAGAGTTTCTCCCAAAATTCTCATTTAACAATCCACACAACAACACACACTGTAGAAAACCCTTTTTCCTGCTCAGTTTGTGGCAAAGGCTTCTCTGGAAAGTCTAATTTAAGAAAACACACAGCAACACATAGTGGAGAAAAACCTTTTTCTTGCTCAGTTTGTGGCAAAAGCTTCTCTTTTAAGTCAAATTTAACAAGTCACACAAGAATACATAGTGGAGAAAACCCCTTTTCTTGCTCAGTTTGTGGAAAATGCTTCTCTCAAAAGGCAAATTTAACAGAACACGCAAGAACACACACTGGAGAAAAACCTTTTACTTGCTCAGTTTGTGGTAAAAGCTTCTCTCAAAATTCAAGTTTAACAATCCACACAAGAACGCACAGTGGAGAAAAACCTTTTTCCTGCTCAGTTTGTGGTAGACGCTTCTCTGAAAAGTCAAATTTAACTTGTCACACAAGAACACACACTGGAGAAAACCCTTTTTCTTGCTCAGTTTGTGGTAAAAGCTTTTCTAAAAATTCAAGTTTAACAATACACACAAGAACGCACAGTGGAGAAAAACCTTTTTCCTGCTCAGTTTGTGGTAGACGCTTCTCTGAAAAGTCAAATTTAACTTGTCACACAAGAACACACACTGGAGAAAACCCTTTTTCTTGCTCAGTTTGTGGTAAAAGCTTTTCTAAAAATTCAAGTTTAACAATACACACAAGAACGCACAGTGGAGAAAAACCTTTTTCCTGCTCAGTTTGTGGAAGACGCTTCTCTGTAAAGTCAAATTTAACTTGTCACACAAGAACACACACTGGAGAAAAAACTTTTTCTTGCTCAGTTTGTGGCAAGAGTTTCTCCCAAAATTCTCATTTAACAATCCACACAACAACACACACTGGAGAAAACCCTTTTTCCTGCTCAGTTTGTGGCCAACGCTTCTCTGTGAGGTCAAGTTTACGAAGCCACACAAGAACACACAATGGAGACAAGCCATTCAGTTGCAGCGTTTGTTCTAAAAAATTTGCCACAAAACCGGAAGCTGAGAGACACGATTGTGCTGGCGAGAATTGCTGCGATCCTTGAAGCTTAAAAAAAGACAAAAAACACTGAAGGAACTGACTCTTTGTGGTAAGATGTAAATTTTGATTTTGAATAAAATATGAAAAATTGAATTTTTCAAAGCTCTTTTATTGACATATAGCCAATGTGATTAGTGCCAGAAGAACCATTGTGTCTGAGTGATGATGATCGTTTTTTTTGTTTTCATATCAAACATTATAAATTAAATTAATTGCCTTTGCCTAGAACAACATTTGTGAACATTATGCTTTTCAGTTGTCTTTTTAATCGTACTTAATGGAAAAGGTGTGAGAAGAAACAGTGCTGATGAAATCGGTGCCTTCCACAATCATCAATAAAATCACTTGTTCCACTTGCTCAACTGGCCTTCATTACACTGTGAAAAGGTGAAAAACTGAACTAGTGTCATGATCCGCGTCGGGCAGGACAGGCCTTGTTATTGTTTCTGTATGCACGTGGGTTTTGTTATTGTTTGCGTTGTTGTTTTCTCCCCTCCTTCCCGCCATGTGTTTTCTGTTATTGTTTTGGTCAGCTGTGATAGCGCCGCCCCTCAGCACTCGTCCTCACCAGCCACGCACCTGTTCCCCGTATCATCAACACACCTGATCCCCATCTGCTCAATTAATGACTGGACTATTTCAACACCTCACCCCGACAGCTCAGCGTCGGAACATTGCTTCTCCTGTTACGCCTTCTATGGACTTTCCCGCTCAAGCCCTCGCTCAAGCCCTCGCTCAAGCCCCATGCTCAAGCCCCATGCTCATCCTCTCGGTCCCTTGTGTTTTGTCACGATCCTCGTCACTTGTTTTCTTTCGTTCTACTTAGTCACGTTTAGTTTGTCTTTGTAATTCTGAACCCTGCCACGTTTGTTTGTCCACGCCCCGTTGTTTGTCCTTGTTAGATTTATTTAATAAACTCCCTTTAGTTTACCCTTCTCCTGCTTCCTCGCTCTTTGGGTCCACCCACCTCCTCGCCGTAAGGCGAACCTGACAACTAGAAGTTGAACTCTAAAAAGAACATGAAAGAGAAACGCAAATCATCTCAGTTTCTCTCAAAGGTTTTGGTATGTCAGGAGTTGGCAACTTGATGGCGACTGGAGTCAGCGCTGGTTTTCTCGTTGTGTTTGGCTGGCTCGTATATGTATGGTCCATTGAACAAAACTCAAACTCTTCAAATATCCCCTCACATACATTTAATATTACGCTTTCTGAATAAATTTCTGACTGGCTAAATACACTTTCTAGGTTGAGCTCTATCAAGCGTTTGGGGTTTGTTTCTAAGCAGAATCTCACTTCGGAAAAACTATAATTTTGTAAAATATACCAAATATTTTTGTTCATGCTATATTATATTTTTTATACTTTGGATTGCTTATATAATGAAATCGGGAAATATTAAAATGTAAAATTAGCAACGGCATACAGACTTAATGCAATTAATAAGAAAAATAGAAACATTTTATAAATATTGAACTAATTGAGAAGAGTCCTTGAAATAAATATTGAATTATAAAAAATACTTACATATTAAATTAATTCAACTACCCAACCCCGGATGAGCGGCAGAAAATGGCTGGATGGATGGAATAATTTAAATTGCATACATATTCAAATAAACAAATTTGTTCAGAAATATTCAATAGTGAAATAAAAAGGTTTAAATTAATATTTATATAATTTCACATTAAAATAATTGAATAAATATTGTAGTATTATATAAGCAAGCTTAAATATACATTGAAATACATTTTTAAAAAGTCGTGTATTTTTAAATGGACTAATTTAGATATGGGAAGTAATTCTCTTTATGAAACTATGAAGGGACTGGAGCTCACAGAAGTGACCAGTCTTGGTTCTGAAGTTCCGATGTAACCAGATACTGCCCTGAGAGAAAATAGGCCTGAGCATTGTTTATGGTGGGGGCAATTCTCTCGCCAGGTCAGTGACCTTTGAGGGTATGGAAGTAATTTAAGGTGGTCACGAGTAGACTGGTCGTATCAACGGGGAGACGCATCTGCTCTCCCTCTGGGGGACTTTTGGAGGGAAATCCCGAAGACTCGCGGGATGGGAATGCATATGCAACAAGGGAAAATGAGATATTCATGTCCTATTTGGATATTCCCTATAAGAAGGGAATGTCTGAGAGGGGGCTCGCACGTGCACGGAGCACACACACACGCACACATTTTTGGGGAGACTTCTTTTGACATCAGCATGTAACGAGAATAAAATCTTTTTTGAACCAGTTCTTTTCCATCACCAATCCAGCCTTGCTCGGCTGCCTCTCAGAAGGCAGCAAGGACCCACACTTCAAAGACAAAATATACTACATATTGAAAGAAAAATAATACTCAAATGTTGAAATAAGTATAGAATTGAATGAATAAACAACAAAGAAATAAATACCTCCTGGAAAATATCATTATTTATCAACATTTCTCAAAGCACAGCATTTCGATCAGATTGAGTTCTTTCTTGCACATTCTTAAACAATCGTAAGTTTTTTACTTTTAATTTTTAAGTTACTTCAGTGCATTTCATACCTGTGCCTTCAGTGAAGTCCTTCTTTGTCCTACTTGAATAAATCCCCATCAAAATACCATCATTTATGACACCACAGCTGGACAAATAATATCCAGAAACACACTTACGCACCACTGAGTGAGTGTTCGACGATATAGCTTCTCTTGAAAGGGCCGACTTGAAAATGTCCTTGCAAGTGTATCTGCATATTAAATCCATGCTTTTCCCTCCTTCGGCCATTGTGGTTTAAAAAAAGCAAGAACATATTTTAGATTTTCGAACGGCCGCCAATTACGACTTTCGAGTGTGTTGATTCGGCATGGCGCTGCCCCCTCACGAGTGAGTATCCAATCACAAAACGCGTTCATCACCCTCAGCAAAAGGCAAGCGAGAAGGCTCACTGTAACCAACTCGTGATCTGATTGGCTGTCGCAACCGTCTAACAAGGCCGTGAAATTGAAAACCTACAACAATCAGCCAATAAAAACAAAGGGATGTTGTAGGCTAAAAGTGACAGCAAAGGGAAGACAACACAAATTAACGTTCACAATTGTGCCAAGTGGACTGGAGTCAATCCTTGGAGACAAGACATCTGAAGAGCTTGGACTGGAAAAAGAATTTACCAAATCAACAAAAAGGATGTCAATAAGAACAACAAAGTGTTGCCGAGTGAAGGTAGTAAGTGTATAGTGAACAAATACTTTTCTGTCTTCAAAGGACAAGGGACGCTACCGTACACTTACAAAATACAGCTCAAGGAAGATGCTGAACCTGTAGTACATGCCCCGAGAAGAGTTCCAGACCCTCTCAAAGAGAGATTAAAAATGGAACTGAGCAGAATGACACCAATAAGAGTCAGAGAGAAAGTGGAAGAACCCAGCGACTGGGTAAATTCCATCACGTGTGTTAAAAAGAGGAACTCCCAAGAGTTACGTGTTTGCCTCGACCCCAAAGAACTGAATGAAAACATTAAAAGAGAATATTATCAGATTCCCAAGCGTGAAGAAATCCTGAGTGACATGGCAGGTGCTAAGTACTTCAAATTAGATGCATCGCATGGATTTTGGTATTAATAACTGTGTTTGGTTTGCTTTTGTGAATAAAGATTTTACAAAAAACTTATGAGTAAATATTTATCATCTCATCAATATTTGCACAAGAGAGTACTGAGTTTCGAGATCCTCACAATAATAATTCTCAAAATTATATTTCTTATCAATTTAGTAGGTTAAGGGATATTTTATTGACAATCGAACATCAATATACAAAGACAGAAAAAAATTGGTGGTTGGGGGGGGGCGAATCTTTTTCTTCTTGGTAGGGGCCGGCGTGAAATAATTGAGAAGCACTGCTAGTATATGCAGACATTATATTCATACAATCTTGCAGCCCGAGTGAACCACAGCGTTGTTGCTTCGTTCGGTAGGAGAATCGTAAACGTCCCACTGCTGGAGCAGCAGAGGCTTCTCGGGGCATAGGCGGAAGTGACGCGAGAGATGACTCACTAATGTGGCGTGAATTTAGTTATTTTGTTAATTTTTTTAATCAACCGAAATAAAATATTATATAAAATAATATATATATTAAAATAGAAGAGCCAGGTGTAAAAAACAAACACAGAAGCAAAGAAATATATTTGAAAAATACGCGCTTAATAAAGCATGACGTCATAGCAAGCGCGCAGCTTCCGAAGGACCTCGACCACATCCACCGACCCGTCCACGCCGGAACAAAAAATCCCACCGCTAAATTCTTCTGGTTTAGTGTGGAACTGACTGTAATTTTCTCAAAGGATGTGCGTTGATATTCTAAAGGACTACGACATAATTCATTAAGTCTTTGTGTCCCGATAACCTCATCTTCGCGCGTTGATGCTTTTCGGAGTAGTTAGCTTAGCTTGTTAGCTAGCTAGCCGCTAACAAAAAGAGGCACATGACTCATCGCCAAGCAGAGATCAAGTGTGGAGTTTTTGGAATTATCATTTGAAAATGTGTGCAAAAACGACACCCAAGTACGAAGAGGAACTTTGTGGAATAAAAGAAGAGAACGAGCAACATCTTCAACTGCTGGGCGAAGGTTGCAAGCAGCTTCGTGTTGTGCTACTCAAAGCAGGTTTGTACACGTTTTACTCTCATTTGCTTTGTATAGAACGACTTTCTATCGTTAGAAATATGCATCACAACATTAAGTTGTTTGGGGAAATGCGTTCAAGGTTATTGCCATTTTAGTTTTAAATGTTGCCTTTTACTTGTCGGTTTGCTGAACATTTGTTTATGCCAAATGAAATCAGTGCAGAAAATAAATGCCAAAGAATAACCAATAGTGGGGGGTGAACTCCATGTTTTTCCCAGGATAAAATTTGAACTCGTTTAACATTTTACATTTTCTGGTTTTTATATATTTTTCAAGCAATTCCTTACGGAAGGAATTAGGGCTGGGCGATATGACCTAAAATCAATATTGCGATAAATTAGGCAGTTTTACCTCGATAAATGCGCGATAAATTCCCCCTGAGGACCAAGATCAAAATAAATGCAGGAAATGCATATTAACTGCTTTTTTTTATTGACCAACTGGTACGCATTACTTTCAATGAAAAATAAAAGTACAAAAATCATTTGAATAAACATTCAAAATAGCTTGCTTTGCATGACTTGAACAATGTCACAAAGAACAGGAGAAAAAGGGTACCTCTCACAAAATCTTTTTATGTAAATATATTGTGCCGAGATGCTGTAATTCCATTTGCAAAGGCCTAGATTTGTGTAAAGGTATCGTGTAAACAATCTAAATAATGCCATGTGCAAAGGCGCTAGTCGCCTGTAAACAAAATGCTAAATAAAATGGGAAAAAATGTCAATGGAATGCCAGTGCCAAATAAACAAGTGTGCTTCATCAGGAAAATGTGCCGTCTCGAGTAATCTGGTGCGCGGTCGCCACTTGTCGTCTATGTCATGCACGGTCAGGCTCAAACAGGGATCCATGTTGCGACTCGACCACAAGTCGGATGTGGATGCAAAATGCTCGACATGTCTCCGCTCCCGTCCCGATGTTGTCCATATCGGGAAGTGCTGTATGTGTGTGTAAATATTTTCGTACCTTTTGTCGTCTATGTTCATGAGGCGTTTAAATCCTGTCCGCTCCATTGTAACAAGAGGAGCTCTATCTTTAGCTATGTGCTCGGCTATCGCGTCCACCTCTGAGACGTTCTCTCGTATGGTGTCGCCTCCGTTATGGGCTGTTGTCACTTGTCGAACCTTGCTTCTCACTTTGAACTTTTAGCACAAGCTCCAAGTCAACAGCATGGTTGTGTTTTGGGTGGTGAAAAAGAAAAGGTTGGACGCGCTGTTTCAGGTGCTTGCGATGCACTTTGTAGTTCATGTTTTTTTGCTTAAACATCGTCTTTCTGGAACCCAAAACATTTCCAAACGACAGATGTCCACTTTATTTTCGGGACAAGCGCGACAGGAACAATTTCAACTAACGTTAATTCGTCCGCAGCCGTGTCAGCCGCTTCAGGATTTGAATCGCCAGCTACGAACGCGTCTTGTTTACATTCTTGTTCAGAAGGGAGGAGTCACGTGACGACACGCGCTAGAGCCGTCTTAAAGGGGCATGAGCTTAGCCGCAGACAGAAAAGACTTCGTTTTCTTTCTTTTTTTTTTTAGACACCGAATTTACCGACATGGGCAAAATGATGTCGGTCATTCTAATAAATTTCGGTAACGGTAAATTTTCGGTTTATCGCCCAGGCCTAGAAGGAATTCTGCCCGACTCTAAAAAATGTGCACACTGCGGCGAAAACATCAATGGCGGTTGATCAATTTTAGTGGATAAAACACAAAATATTAAGTTTTTAAAAAAAATCAAGTACGTATTGGTCTTTATTTATTTATGAACTTTGTACTGGCTTCGTCGGGTGAGAGTCAATGAACCTCCGGTGGATCTGCACTGTTTTGTGCACGTGTGCGTAGTTTCACCCCATCCAATCTTTTAAAATACATTGAATGCATCCATCCAGGGTTGCAAGGATCTCATCAGTGAACAAGCGCATGCTGGAAGGAATGCATCTGCATCTTTGGCTTACTTTGGGCTTAAAAAGGGAGAACGTCACAACCCCCTTTTCTACCAACAAGTCCCGGAACATTTAGTTCCTGGTAATAAAGTTCCTGTGGCTCAGGTGGTTTGCATCTCTCCCACAACTCATAGTTCTTGATAATTTATCCAAATGACAATGATGATGTATCAGTGGGAGGTCTTGTGTTCCTTTGTTACTCATTACTGACACCCTATGGCTGTTATACATCATTGCGGTTCCAAAATAATTTAGTGAACTCTTAAAATATTATGGTGTATCTTAGTCTAATTTGAATATGTATTGGATAACTTTAATATAAACAGTCATTATTGTTTTAAATTTGATTTAGAAACAGAAATTGTATTTAAAAAAAATAAAAAGGGGAATGTCGGAATGTACGAGCAGGATAAATGTCATTTTGGGTAAAAAAAACAAAAAACAAACGTAAATCATGCAATAAATAGCCACTCTGATTCCAGGGCCCCTTTAATTCTTTTACGGATCCAGATTATAATGGAAGCAAAAAGTACCCACGATGAAACTATCTATAAATGCAAAATGAAATACTTGTAAACATATTTTACTTGAACGATTCCTATTTTATCAATGACATTATGTTGCGATGGCCCCCAGTGGTCTGCATTAATAAGTTAGGGTCCCACAACAGGTGTTCCATCAGACGCACACAATAGCCTGTGTGTGCTAACTTCAGCTCGCTTCCAGAAACGTCTGTGACTTTGTCCAGAATGAAATCGGGCATCAGCCGCAATGTGCTTCCTTTTTAAATGCTCGTTTATCACTGTTGTGCTGCTAAAAGGAGGTTTACATCGTAGGACGTAATTTTGTGAAATGCCCCGATGGTCCGGTCCAAATCGGGGTCGCACGCATTGCTCCATGTGCAGCAGGCACAAGTCAAGGTAGCACAGTAGAAACAATATAAGACAAAGTCACCGCATGAGCTTTGACTTGGCCAAACCAAATGTGTGTTTGTCTTTTTGTGTCCTGCAGACGTCAGTGAATACGATCTCTGTTCTGTGAAAGAGGAGCCAGACTTGACTCACATCAAAAAGGAGGAGGAGGAGGAGGAGATCAACAAGTCACCAGTGAACGGTGTCCATATAAAGACTGAAGATGAAAACAAGGATGAGAGTGAGGACAACAGAGGGGCGGAGCCTACAAGCAGCAGTTCAAGTCATCACGTGACAACAGAAGGTGATGAAGACCAATGGGGACCATCACAAGTACATAATGAGGACACATTATCAGATGCTCATCACGATGATGATACTTATGATGATGATGAAAATGATGATGATGATGATGATGGGCAAGCCAAAGGTGAAAGGGCGTGTCACACAGACTCATTAACTTCAAAGTTGTCTTTAAAAGGGCACACAAAAACACACACTGGAGAAAAACCCTTTTCCTGCTCAGTTTGTGGCAAGAGGTTCTCTCAAAAGTCGCATTTAACAAACCACACAAGAACACACAGTGGAGAAAAACTTTTTTCTTGCTCAGTTTGCAGTAAATGCTTCTCTCCAAAGTCTTATTTAGTAAGGCACACAAGAACACACACTGGAGAAAAACCTTTTTCCTGCTCAGTTTGTGGAAAATGCTTCTCAAGAAAGACATATTTAACAGAACACACAAGAACACACAGTGGTGAAAAACCTTTTTCCTGCTCAGTTTGTGGCAAGAGTTTCTTTCAAAAGCAAGATTTAACTAAACATAGAATACACAGTGGAGAAAAACCCTTTTCCTGCTCAGTTTGTGGCAAAAGCTTCTCTGTAAAGTCAAATTTAGGAATCCACGCAAGTACGCACAGTGGAGACAAGCCATCAGTTGCAGCCTTTGTGCTAAAAAATTCTCCACTAAACGGAGTGCTAAGAGACACGATTGTGCTGGTGAGAATAGCAGCGATCCTTGAAGCTTAAAAAAAGAAAACAAAAAACTGAAGGAACTGACTCTTTGTGGTAAGATGTAGATGTGATTTTGAATGAAATATGATAAATTTAGTTTTGCAAAGCTCTTTTATTGACATTAAGCCAATGGGATCAGTGCCAGAAGAACCAACGTGTCTGAGTGATGATTTTTTTTGTGTTTACATCAAACATGTAAATAAAATTAATTGCCTTTGCCTGGAATAACATTTGTTAACGTTATGCTTTTCAGTTGTCTTTTTAATCGTACTTAATGGAAAAGGTGTGAGAAGAAACTGCTTATGAAATCGTTGCCATCCACAATCATCAATAAAATCACTTGTTCCACTTGCTCAACTGGCCTTCATTACGCTGTGTGAAAAGGTGAAAAACTGAACTAGAAGTTGAACTATAAAAAGAACAAGAAAGAGAAACGCAAGCAGTCTCAGTTTCTCTCAAAGGTTTTGGAATGTCAGGACTTGGCAACATGATGGCGACTGTAGTCAGGGCCGGTTTTCTCGGTGTGTTTGGCTGGGTCGTATATGTATGGTCCATTGAACAAAACTCAAAGTCTTCAAATATCCCCTCACATACATTTAATATTTCACTTTCTGAATAAAAGAGATAGAAAATAGGCCTGAGAATTGTTTATGGTGGGGGCAATTCTCTCGCCAGGTCGGTGACCTTCCAGGGTATGAGAGTAATTTAAGGTGGTCACGAGTAGACTGGTCGTATCAACGGGGAGACGCATCTGCTCTCCCTCTGGGGGACTTTTGGAGGGAAATCCCGAAGACTAGTGGGATGGGAATGCATATGCAACAAGTCAAGTAAATTTTATTTGCATAGCTCTTAATCACAGACAGTCTCAAAGGGCTTTACATAACCACAATCGACATCCACTGATCTTAACCCCCAGGAGGGCAAGGAAAAACTCACAAAACCTCATTAGGGGAAAAGTGAGAAACCTTGAGAAGGGACCACAGATGGGGGAATCCCCCTTCCAGGATGACCAGGCTGCAATGGATGCCAACTGGGCAACATTTGACACATACAATGATGCTATGCAATAATAGATGAGATAATATAAGAGTCAATTGAATGAAGTGCTGCAGGAAGATGACTTCAGTGGAGTGGGTCCTTATCCAGGGCCGTAATCTCCATGGCAGCATATCCGAAGATGAGCCTTCGATCTTGTACCGGTCAGTTGGTGTAAATTCAGTACAGCCACTTCCAAGTGAATCGCCATCACCTAATTCGGGGAATTGGGAACAGAAAAGAAATAACAGAAATAGCAAACAGGCCAACAAGTAGTTCAATGAAGTGCTGAAATATAAGGAAATCAGAAAAGGCGCTGCATGAAGACGACTTCGGCAGAGCAGGTCCCTTCCCGGTTCGTCAGTGCCGTAATCTTCAAAGCATGTCCCCATCACCTAATTCCCAAGCAGGGGAAGGAGGGGGCAGAAAAGAGAAGAACCGGCAGTAAACAGGCCAACAAATAATTAAATTAGATGCTAAAGTGTCGCGGTTCTCTGAACCGAGTGTGAGGTAAGGAGGACCCAGGAGCGACGGATCTGGTGGAAGTAGGGTTTATTGAGGGAGAGGGAGGCGCGGAGGGTCGAGCCGATAGCGTGGCTGTGGAAGCGCGGAGGATCGGGCAGGCGGTCGAGCGGCAGGTGCTCGCAGACGCTGGCGGGCTGGCGGAGGCGCGGGAGCGGTAGGTGCTCGGAGTCGCTGGCGGGCTGGCGGAGGCTTGGGATGCCGCCGGGGTCCACTGAAAAGGGGTGGCAGTGGAGGTGAGCGCGGTGAGCTACCTTACCTTACTATAGTCTCGGATGAAGCGGCGGTAGAAGTTGGCAAACCCCAAGAAGCGCTGGAGCTCCTTCCGAGAGGCTGGGGTAGGCCACTCCACCACTGCCTGGATCTTGGCCGGGTCCGGCCGAAGTTGCCCCCTGGCGATGATGTAGCCCAGGAAGGGCACGGATGGTACGTGGAACTCGCACTTCTCGGGTTTGACGTAGAGGCGGTTCTCCAGGAGGCGCTGGAGGACCATCCGGACGTGTCTGCGGTGATCTGGGAGAGAGCGGGAAAAAATGAGGATATCATCAAGATAGATGAATACGAACCGGTTGAGCATGTCGCGGAAGATGTCCGTCATCAGGGTTTGGAAGACGGCGGGGGCGTTGGTGAGGCCGAAGGGCATTACAAGGTATTCGAAATGCCCCAGGGAGGTGTTGAACGCCGTCTTCCACTCGTCCCCCTCCCGGATGCGGACCAGATGGTACGCGTTTCGGAGGTCCAATTTAGAAAAAACTTGGGCCTCGCACAGGGGTTCGAAGGAGGGGTCGATGAGGGGGAGTGAGGACTTATTTTTTATCGTGATTTGGTTGAGGGGCTTGAAGTCGATGCAGGGACGGAGCGAGGAGTCCTTTTTTTTAACAAAAAAAAATCCTGCTCCCAAGGGAGACGAAGAGGGACGAATGAGCCCGGCTGCCAGGGACTCCCGGATGTAGCTCTCCATCGCCTCCTTCTCGGGCCTGGAGATGTTATAGAGGCGGCAGTTGGGTAGGGGGGCCCCAGGGAGAAGGTTGATGGCGCAGTCGTAGGGCCGATGGGGCGGGAGGGTGCGGGCAAGGTCCTTGCTGAAGACCTGGGCGAGGTCGTGGTATTCAGGGGGTACGGTGGAGATGTCGGGCGGAGGAGGAGCAGGGGGAGGAGAGGAAGGGGCCGGATCCGCAGAACGCAGGCAGTGGGAGTGACAAAATTCACTCCATCCGGTGAGGGCGCACTTCCTCCAGTCAATGGCGGGGTTGTGGGTCTGTAGCCACGGGAATCCCAGGACCAGGGGGATCTGGGGGGAATGGATAAGGAACAGGCGGATGGACTCCCGGTGGTTGCCCGACACAATGAGGGTCAGGGGGGTGGTCTGCTGAGAGACCTGGGCGATGAGGTGCCCGTCCAGCGCCACCACCCGCCGGGGAGAAGCGATGGGTTCCATGGAGACCCCGAGCTGGCGTGCTAGGGTTAGGTCTAGGAAGCTACCGTCGGCCCCCGAATCGATCAGGGCGGTGACCGGGAGGGGAGCATGAGGCCCCAGCAGACGAGCGGGGATCGACATCCGGGAAGAAGAGCCAGTGGCGGACACCAGGAGGCTCGGCGTTGGGCTCTCCATCTACGTCGAGCCTGATCTTTTGGCATGCCCGGACAGATGGCCAGGTAGTGTCCGGGGAGCCCGCAGTACAGACAGAGCCGGTGAGACAGGCGTCGCTGGCGCTCCAGGGGGTCCAGGGTGGTCCTACCCACTTGCATGGGTTCGTCTGGCCCGGGCGACGGCTGGGTCGAGGCTGGCGGGCTGCCGTCGGCGCGGGGAGCCGCGGAGCGAGCAACGGCCCTGTGCGGGCGGCGGGCACGGTCGGCCTGCCGATCCCGCAGGCGGTGGTCCACCTTGATGGCTAGAACGATCAGCTCCTCGAGGGTGGAGGTTTCGTCCCGAACGGCCAGCTCGTCCTTCAGGGCGTCCGTCAGGCCGTTCAGAAAGACCTCGCGGAGAGCCGGCTCGTTCCAGCGACTCTCGTGGGCCAGGATGCGGAACTCGACGGAGAAGTCCGCCGCCGAGCGGGAGCCTTGCCGGAGGGCGAGCAGTCTTCGGGACGCTTCGCGGCCTTGGACTGGGTGGTCGAACATGCGCCGTAGTTCCTGGCAGAACTCTAGGTACGAGGACATCGCTGGTGACGAAGCCTCCCACAACGCAGTCGCCCATTTCGCGGCGCGGCCGCGGAGCAGGTTGGTCATGTAAGCAATTTTGGCCCGGTCGGAGGAGTAGCTGAAGGGTTGCAGGTCAAAGACTAGAGACGTGCTCAACAGGAACTGGCTACACGAGCCTAAGTCCCCGGAGTAGGGCTCGGGTGTGGGAACGTGGGGCTCCCGACCACCCGCGTACGACGTAGCGGGAGCAGGAGGGACCGGGGATGCGCCGGACGGAAGGTCGGAGAGGGAAGCGAGAGAGCCCACCTGATTGGAGAGGTGCGTGAGCTGGCGATGGATGGCCTGGAAGGAGCCCGGGAACTCCTGTAGCATCCTCTCATGGCGCTCGAGCTGGCTGCCCTGGAGGGCGAGCGCCTTCCGAGGGAATCCGGGGTCGCTGGGTCCATTGAATTGGCCGGATTATTCTGTCGCGGTTCTCTGAACCGAGTGTGAGGTAAGGAGGACCCAGGAGCGACGGATCTGGTGGAAGTAGGGTTTATTGAGGGAGAGGGAGGCGCGGAGGGTCGAGCCGATAGCGTGGCTGTGGAAGCGCGGAGGATCGGGCAGGCGGTCGAGCGGCAGGTGCTCGCAGACGCTGGCGGGCTGGCGGAGGCGCGGTGTGGAACAAGCCGGAGCGCGGCGTGAGGCGGGGAGCGTTGGCGGGGCGATCGGCGGTCAGGAGCTCGGGAGCGGGCGCGGGCAGCTCCGATCCGGACAGGCTCGGGACGGCTGGAAGGGAAGCACGAAAGCACACAGGTCAGACAGGCACGAGGGGACACCGGATCTGGCGAGCAAGCAGCGTAACGGGACATGAGCCAGTACCACGGAAGTTGACGAGATAATCCGGCGTCTGGCTCCTGGCGCGGCTGGTTCTTATGCAGCCCTTGATTGCTGCTGATGTGTTACCGGTGCGCAGGAGCCGACGCCCACCTTCTCGGGAGCAGTGCCTGGTTGGTGAGGACGCGAACCTGTAAGCAATCAGATAACTGCCCGGCCCCCCTCCCAAACGTGGACCGCCACACGAAAGTATATAAATAAATTGATCAAATGTCGCGCTGCAGGAAGACGACATCACTGGAACAGGTGCATGCCCAGTTGGTCAATGCCTTAAACTTCCTAGTGGGTCACCGTCACCTAATCCCCCAGCCGGGGGAAAAGGGGGCAGAAAAGAAAACAAAAGAGAAAAAAAAAAACGGCAGTAAACAGGCCAACAAATATTTCAGCTAAATGCACAAGAGTATAAATTCGTCTTTAATAGTGTTTTGAACATTTCTACTGAGGTGGCGCCTCTAATATCTGAGGGAAGTGCATTCCAAAGCATTGGTGCCGGAATAGAGAACGCTCTAGAACCTGCGGACTTCTTTTTGGCTCGCGGGATCACTAAAAGACAAGCATTTTGTGAGCGAAGGTTTCGGGACGGAACATATGGTACCACGAGGTCAACGAGATAGGAAGGTGCTAAGCCGTGCAATATTTTAAAAGTAAGTAGCAGGACTTTAAAATCACATCTTAAGTGGACCGGAAGCCAATGCAAATTGGCTAATATCGGGGTAATATGATCAAACTTTCTCGTCTTAGTTAAGAGTCTAGCTGCTGCATTTTGAACTAACTGCAGACTTTTAATACTAGACATGGGGTCACCCGAGAGCAAAACGTTACAATAGTCGAGGCGAGACGTAACAAACGCATGGATTAAGATTTCCGCGTCACACGTTGATAGAATTGGGCGAATTTTAGCAATGTTACGCAGATGAAAAAACGCAGTTCGAGTAATATTTTTAATGTGCATTTGAAATGACATAGTTGCGTCAAATATGACACCGAGATTTTTTTGTTGAATCCTTTTGGGTAATATTACATTTATCGATACTCAGAGTGGTGTCTTTGAAAAAGTACAGATGACGTGCTGGTCCAATGATGAGCATCTCGGTTTTATCTGAGTTAAGACGCAAAAAATTGAAAGACATCCATTGTTTAATTTCGGCAAGACATTCCTCTAATTTATCACAATCACGTGGATTTGTTATGTCCAACGGCATGGATAATTGCGTATCATCAGCATAACAATGAAAACTAATGTTATATTTCCGTATAATATCACCAAGCGGTAGCATATAGATGCTAAACAATAGAGGTCCAAGTACTGATCCCTGCGGAACTCCGCATGTGATCTTACAAAGATCCGAAGTCGCATTGCCATGAATTACACGGTGCGTCCTCTCCGACAGATACGAATTAAACCAAGAAAGCGCTGAACCTGAAATGCCAACACACGTTTCAAGGCGTTTTAATAATATGTTATGATTAACGGTATCAAAAGCGGCACTAAGATCGAGTAAGAGTAATATTGATGAGGTATCAGCGTCCATAGCTATGAGAAGATCATTTGTAACTTTAGCAAGGGCCGTCTCAGTAGAGTGGTCGGCTCTAAAACCCGATTGGAAAGATTCAAATTGATTATTAGCAGTCATATATTCATTAAGTTGTTGCGCTACGACTTTTTCAAGAATTTTTGCAATAAACTGAAGATTTGAAACCGGCCTATAGTTGTTGAGACTCTCTGGGTCAAGGTTTGGTTGCTTAAGTAACGGTCGGATAACGGCGGTCCTAAAAGCTGCTGGTACTACACCCGTGGTAAGTGATAGATTAATTATATTTAAAACAGACGGTCCTAGTTCTTTAATTAGTTTGCCAGGAAGCGGATCGAGCACACAAGTTGTCGGTTTTGCCGCACTAACCAATTTTGTTAGGCTCTCAAGAGATATTTTTTTAAATTGACATAAGGTTATCGGACAGTTATCAGCCCTAATGTCCCTATTAACACCATTTATCGCGGAATTCGACGGAATTTTAAGAACAGTGTCTTGAATCTCATCACGAATACATTCTATCTTCTGAGTAAAAAATTGCATAAAATCGTGAGCTGAATAGGAAGAGCTATCCGAGGTTGGTCACTGTTGGGTGCAGTCGAGTAATTCACCCCCCGCCTCCTTGCCCTGAACCGGGTGGTGAAAAACTCGCTCAAACTCCGTTAAGAATGCCGGAAAGGACGACCAGAGGTCCGGTCGGGCGTTGCTCACGGCCATGGCCCAAGCGCTAGCTTGGCCAGTCAAGAGACTCATCATGAACGCCACCTTGGAACTGTCGTGGGCATACGTGAGCGGCTGTTGGTCGAAAATTAGGCGACACTGATGAGTGAACTCGCCGCAGAGACCGGGTTCGCCTACGTAGCGAGACGGGTGCGGCAAATTTGTTTCCCGTCCGTGAAAAACGGACAGGGGGCGGCTGGTCATAACGACTGCCGGGTCAGTCCCCGCGGCATTGCTCGGCAAGAGGCTACCAAGGTGGGCGTCCAGCGTCTCAAGGCGGTGAGCCAGCTGGCCGACAGCGTTGAGGAGGTCCGCGAGCTCCGTCGACTGCTGTCCCACCATCCGTCCTTGGCTGGCCAGAGCTCAGTAAATCTTCTCTGAGTCCGCAGAGTCCACGGTCGGATTTTTCTGTAAGGAGTGTCTTCCCGGGGGCGCCGGGAAGACAGGGGTGGACTCCAGAAACGCAGACTCAGAGAAGGAATATGAGTAGGCAAGGAATTTATTATTCCGGCCGAGACCAGTATTGTCAAATACAAATTTACATGGAGCGAAACGTAGTGCCGAGAGTACAACCGAAGGTGCTGGTGGAGAGCTCACACCAGGAAACGAACGCAAATAACACAAAGAGCTTGCAAACGGCAAGAAACAGAAAACGAACTAAAATAGCTTACAGCGAAAGGGCAAGTGCAGCCAATTGGCGAGCGAACGGAACCGAGGAGGGCAAAGGCTAGAAGCGAGGTCAATGGACAGAAACGAGGTCGCGTGAAGCACATAACAAGAATTGCAAGAATATACACTTGGGACATGAACATGAGCACAAGGAATAATCCGACGCTGAGCCGTCAGCGTGGCACGTTTAAGTATCGTGGTAATCATGACACTCAATGAGGAACAGGTGCGTGGCAGGTTGGCGCGTCTCTACGACATGACGGGAAACAGGTGCTGGAGTGAACGCCCCCACGTCAGCTGGGCAAACAATAACAAGACATGATACAAACATAGCGCGGATCATGACAGAAGCTCTTGGATTGGTAAAAAGAATTTACCAAATCAACAGCAAGGATGTCAAGAAGAACAACAAAGTGTTGCAGAGTGAAGGTAGTAAGTGTATAGTGAACAAATACTTTTCTGTCTTCAAAGGACAAGGTACGCTACCTTACACTTATAAAATACAGCTCAAGGAAGATGCTGAACCTGTAGTACATGCCCCCAGAAGAGTTCCAGCCCCTCTCAAAGATAGATTAAAAATGGAACTGAGCAGAATGACACGGATCGGAGTCATAGAGAAAGTGGAAGAACCCTGCGACTGGGTAAATTCCGTCACGTGTGTTAAAAAGAGGAACTCCCCAGAGTTACGTGTTTGCCTCGACCCCAAAGATCTGAATGAAAACATTAAAAGAGAACATTATCAGATTCCCAAGCGTGAAGAAATCCTGAGTGACATGGCAGGTGCTAAGTACTTTAGCAAATTAGATGCATCGCATAGATTTTGGCAGCTGAAGCTGGACACCGAAAGCAGCAGGTACACCACCTTCAAAACACCATTTGGGCGTTTCTGTTTTCTGAGACTGCCATTTGGCATAAAGTCTGTGCCTGAGATCTTTCACAGAGCTACGGAGTCAATCATAGAAGGTCTGGAAGGAACCCGTGTGTACATTGATGATTTGGTTGTTTGGGGAAACACGGAACAAGAACACAATGAGAGATTCGAGGAACTGCTACAATGAGTTAAAATGAATGGACTTAAACTAAAACGAGAGAAATGTCTGTTTGGAGTTACAGAATTGACATTCTTGGGAGACAAGCTCACAGCAGATGGAGTGGTGCCAGACAGAACCAAAGTGCAAGCAATACTGGACATGCCAGCTCCAACCGAAAAAAAAGGACTTCTGCGAGCAATGGGGATGATAAACTTCCTGGGCAAGTTCATTCCAAACCTCTCTTCAAGTCAAAGTCCCTAAATTTGCTGCTGCATCACAACGTAGTCTTTGAGTGGACAACAAAACATGACAAAGAATGGCAAGATCTAAAGAGAACTGTGACAACTGAGCCAGTCCTTGCCTCCTTTGATCCATCAAAAACAACTAAAATTTCCACGGATGCGTCGAAAGATGGGCTAGGTGCCGTACTGCTGCAAAAGGCGAGAGACACATGGCAACCTGTACCTATGCATCCAGGTCAATGTCAGAGACTGAAAAACGCTCTGCTCAGATCGAAAAGGAGTCACTGGGTTTAGTGTTTAGATGTGGCAAATTTCACACGTATGTTTATGGACTGCCCACGTTCATAGCAGAGACTGATCATAAGCCACTGATTTCAATTAGAAAGAAAAATCTCAATGACATGATGCCCAGAATTCAACTCATGATGATGACATTGCAGCGCTATGATTTTGAGCTAATATACACGCCTGGAAAATACATAGTGCTTGCTGATGCGTTATCCCGAGCGCCGCACCCTAACACTGACATCAAGGACTGCGTTACGGCGGAGGAGGCTGAGGCTCACATCAACACTTCAAGCCCTTTATACCGACAGGCAAATGGGCAGGCTGAGAAGGGAGTGCAAATCATCAAGAGACTGCTAAGGAAGGCCAAGGATGATGCATCTGATCCTTACCTTGCCCTATTGAGTTACAGAGCTGCACATCTGGAGTGGGGAGCTTCTTCGCCTGCTGACCTACTCATGTGCCGTAAGCTTCGCACCACAAATACCACAAGGACATGACCACAACATTTGGATTGAAAATAAGAGAATGCTCAAACTCAAACAGAAAATTGCATATGACAGAGCTCCAAAACATCTGGAACCTCTTTCTAAGAAAGACACTGCAAGGATCGAGGGACCTAATTGTTGGGACAGAAAAGTGACTGTCCTTATCGAAGCCGGACCGAGATCTTACATTGTGGAAACAAAACATGGACAAAGAGTGAGGGGGAACTGGAGGAGTCTTCTGAAGGTTCCCGGGAACTGTAAGAAATCTTCTGATGCGGCTGAGGCTGCAAAGCAGGTGGATACATCGAAGGAGCACAGACCTCAACCACCAGCAATTTCTGGGATTACTGAACCTCTTCGAAGATCAACAAGAGTTAGACGACAACCGGACAGGCTGATTGAAAATGTTTAATGTTGTGTGATTGTTGCTAAAATTGTTGTAGAGCTGCTTGTTGTCATAAAAAATGGATAGATATTGTTAAGAAGTGAAAATAATTGATAACAAAACAAAATTATTATAATATTAATAAAAAATAATAATAATGAAAAAAAAACAAAGGCATTGTTTAACGTTTGAAAGGGAGATGTAATGATAGCAGTTATATCATTGGCCACTAGTTGGCAGTATTGCCCGATGTGTGTTTTGGTTACCAGACGAACAAGTGTGTCTGCACATAGACGAGAATGCAAGTCAGTAAATAAAGAGACACAAGCCTGCAGCATCACTGTACCTGCGTGACTTCGTAAGATAGAAGACGGAACATTACAGTAACCATTAAAAAAAACGTATAGTAACCATAAAATTATTTTAAAAAAAACGTATCGTAAACATACTAAAGCTGTTGCTTTATGTTATTTACAAAGAATTTTTGTTTAAAATCCCCCTGGCTCTTCTTTTTGTGTTTTCTATATTATGTACGTATTAGTAGCTGACCTTCCCACAACTCCCTGGCAGAAGGTAGGCACTGATTTTTTTCATATAATAGAACATTATCAGATTCCCAAGCGTGAAGAAATCTTGAGTGACATGGCAGGTGCTAAGTACTTCAAATTAGATGTATCGCATGGATTTTGGTATTAATAACTGTGTTTGGTTTGCTTTTGTGAATAAAGATTTTACAAAAAACGTATGAGTAAATATTTGTCATCATCAATATTTGCACAACAGAGTACTGAGTTTCGAGATCCTCACAATAATAATTCTCAAAATTATATTTCTTAGCAATTTAGCTTAGTTAAGGGATATTTTATTGACAATCTAATATCAATCTACAAAGACAGAAAAAAAATTGGTGGGGGGGGCGCGAATCTTTTTTCTTCTTGGTAGGGGCGGGCGTGAAATAATTGAGAAGCACTGCTAGTATATGCAGACATTATATTCATACAATCTTGCAGCCCGAGTGAACCACAGCATTGTTGCAAGTTCGGTAGGAGAAACGTAAACGTCCCACTGCTCTTGCAGCAGCGGCTTCTCCGGGCATAGGGGGAAGTGACGTCGGAGCTGACTCGCTTATGTGGCGTTATTTTAATTATTTTGTTACATTTTTTTTATCAACCGAATTAAAATATTACATAGAATATATATTAAAAGAGAAAATCCAGGTGTAAAAACAAACACGGAGGCAAAGAAATATATTTGAAAAATACGTGCTTAAAGCATGACGTCATTAGCAAGCGCGCAGCTTCCGAAGGACCTCGACCACATCCACCGACCCGTCCACACCGGAACAAAAACACCCACCGTTAAATTCTTCTGATTTCGTGTGGAACTGACTGTAATTTTCTCAAAGGATGTCCAGTGCTACTCTAAAGGACTACGACATAATTCATTAAGTCTTTATGTCCCGAAAACCTCATCTTCGCGCGTTGATGCTTTTCGGCGTAGTTAGCTTAGCTTGTTAGCTAGCTAGCCGCTAACAAAAAGAGGCACATGACTCATCGCCAAGCAGCGATCAAGTTCGGATTTTGGGGAATTATCATTTGAATATGTGTGAAAGAACGACACCCAAGTACAAAGAGAAACTTTGTGGAATAAAAGAAGAGAACGAGCAACATCTTCAACTGCTGGACGAAGTTTGCAACCAGCCTCGTGTTGTGCCACTCAAAGCAGGTTTGTACACGTCTTACTCTCATTTGCTTTGTAAAGAACGACTTTCTGTCGTTAAAAATATGCATCACAATATTAAGTTGTTTGGGGAAATGCGTCCAAGGTTATTTCCGCTTTATTTTTAAATATTGCCTTTTACTTGCAGGTCTGCTGAACATTTGTTTTTGCCAAATGAAATCAGTGCAGAAAATATATGCCAAAGAACAACCAATAGGGGGGGTGAACTCCATGTATTTTTTTTTATAAAATTTGAACTGATTTAACATTTTACATTTTCTGGTATTTATATCTTGTTCAAGCAATTTCTCCCGGAAGGAATTCTGCCTGACTCTAAAAAATGTGCACACTGCGGCGAATACATCAATGGCGGTTGATCAATGTTGGTGGATAAAAAACAAAATATTAAGTTTTTAAAAAAAATCAAGAACGTAATGGTCTTATTCATTTATTAAGTTTGTACTGGCTTCGTCGGGTGAGAGTCAATGAACCTCCGGTGGATCTGCACAGTTTTGTGCACATGTGCGTAGATTCACCCCATCCAAACATTTAAAATACATTTAATGCATCCATCCAGGGTTGCACGGATCTCATCAGTGAACAAGCGCATGCTGCAAGGAATGCATCTGCATCTTTGGCTTACTATGGGCTTAAAAAGGGAGAACGTCACAACCCCCTTTTCTACCAACAAGGCCAGGAACATTTAGTTCCTGGTAATAAAGTTCCTGTGGCCCAGGTGGTTTGCATCTCGACTGCAACTCATAGTTCTTGATAATGTATGCAAAAGACAATGATGACGGAACAGTGGGAGGTGTTGTGTTACTTTGTTACTCATTACTGACACCCTATGGCTGTTATACATCATTGCAGTTCTAAAATAATTCAGTGAACTCTTAAAATATTATGGTGTATCACAGTTGAATTTGAATACATATTCCAGAAACGTCTGTGACTATGTCAGGAATGAAATCGGGCATCAGCCGCAACGTGCTTCCTTTTTAAATGCTCTTTTATCACAGTTGTGCTACTAAAGCAGGGATGTCCAAACTTTTTGCAAAGGGGGCCGGATTTGATGTTGTAAAATGTGGGAGGGCCGACCTCGGCTGACATTAACTACATAAAGAACAATATATTCAAACACATTTTAGCAAGTGATTCTGTGTTTCACATTTGCTTTTTTATTTTCATTTAAACCATCAAACATGTATTTTGGTTCATTTGAAACATGAACATCACATGCAATTGAATATTTGCTTAACTTTTTTTCTTAAACAGAACTAATTATAGTCTTGAGTGCAAATAATATTTGAACATGAATTATATCATCATGGGAGTTCAATGTTCACAGAATTTTTGAATTACAGAAATGATTATCCACAAGTGCAAGGACTAATTTGATATATATGACATATCATCAAATATAAATGTTGAATGAACATTTTATTCTGGAATGAAAACCGACAACTTGTCTAAATTTGTTACTGAACAAAACAAAATTAAGTCAGTTATTTAAATGACAAATGACTTGCCTGCATTAATGTGACGGGTGATACTGAGATCTGGACTGCAGCACAAAGGCCAGGTCTGGCTCAAAGGCAGTGGTATTGATGCGCGAGGTGAGAGTCTGTGAGCCGTGTCCTCACGCGACTCTGATTTAAGTTCATAACCGAGAATGTCTTTTCACACAAATACGTCGACCCAAACGAGCTCAGCATTTTCCTAGCAAACTCTCGAATCTCTCGAAACCTGCCTTTATCCATCTGTCGGTAAAAGTTGCCGGTGCCGACTGCGGCTCTCGGCGTCACACTGCAGCTCAATGAGCTCCAGCTGGGCTGGAACATTGTCTGTGTCCACGGAGAAAAGTGATGAAAAAAGAGAGATATCCTCCTCAATAGCTGCAAAATCCCGAAAGCGTCGTGTGAACTCTTCAGCCAAAGACTTCATATCTAATGCGTACTTTGTTTGCGCAATGATATTGCTCTCAGTCAACTTTCCTTTTTTTGTTTATTGTCGCCATTTTAGAACTTGGGGGTAAAGGTCACCCGGGGTGATGTCGCAGAGTGGGTAAATTAGGAACAGCAATTAAGAAGAGAGCGAACTAAGCACTGTATATGTGCGGGCCAGAATTTATTAATTTTATTACAGAGGCTGCGGGCCAGATGAAGTTTGACCCCGGGCCGCATTTGGACTTTGGACATGTCTGTGCTAAAGGGAGGTTTACATCGTAGGACGAAATTTTGTGAAATGCCCCCATGGTCCGGTCCAAATCGGGGTCGCACGCATTGCTCTGTATGCGGCAGGCACAAGTCAAGGTAACACGGTAGAAACAATATAAGACAAAGTCGCCACCTGAGGTTTGACTTGACCAAACCAAATTTGTCTTTTTGTGTCCTGCAGACGTCAGTGAAAACGATGTCCTTTCTGTGAAAGAGGAGCCAGACTGGACTCACATCAAAAAGGAGGAGGAGGAGGAGATCAACAAGTCACCACTGAACGTTGTCCCTATAAAGACTGAAGATAAAAAAAAGGATGAGAATGAGGACAACAGAGGGGCGGAGCCTCCAAGCAGCAGCTCAAGTCATCACGTGACAACAGAAGGTGATGAAGACCAACGGGGGCCATCACAAGCACATAATGAGGACACATTATCAGACGCTCATGACGATGATGATGATGATGATGGGCAAGCCAAAGGTGAAAGGGCATGTCACACTGACTCATTCACTTCAAAGCTGTCTTTAAAAGGGCACAGAAAAACACACAGTGGTGAAAAACCTTTTTCTTGCTCGGTTTGTGGCAAAAGTTTCTCTCAAAAGTCACATTTGACAACGCACACAAGAACACACAGTGGAGAAAAACCTTTTTCCTGCTCGGTTTGTGGCAAAAGCTTCTCTTTAAAGTCACATTTAAAAAGGCACACAAGAAAGCACAGTGGAGAAAAACCTTTTTCATGCTCAGTTTGTGGCAAGAGTTTCTCTGACAAGTCTCGTTTAACAAGCCACACAAGAACACACAGTGGTGAAAAACCTTTTTCTTGCTCGGTTTGTGGCAAAAGTTTCTTTCAAAAGTCACATTTAACAACGCACACAAGAACACACAGTGGAGAAAAACCTTTTTCCTGCTCGGTTTGTAGGAAAGGTTTCACTCAAAAATCAACTTTAACAAATCATAGAAGAACACACAGTGCAGAAAAACCCTTTTCCTGCTCAGTTTGTGCCAAGAGTTTCTCTCAAAAGTCGCATTTACGAAACGACACAAGAACACACAGTGGAGAAAAGCCATTCAGTTGCAGCGTTTGTTCTAAAAAATTCTTCACTAAACAGGGAGCTGAGAGACACAATTGTGCTGGCGAGAATTGCAGCGATCCTTGAAGCTTAAAAAAAAGAAAACAAAAAACTGAAGGAACTGACTCTCTGTGGTAAGATGTAAATTTTGATTTTGAATAAAATATGATATATTGAATTTTGCAAAGCTTTTTTATTGACATTAAGCCAATGTGATCTGTGCCAGAAGAAGCAATGTGTCTGAGTGATGATGATTTGTTTTGGTGTTTACATTAACCATGGAAATTAAATTTATTGCCTTTGCCTGGAATAACATTTTTTAACGTTATGCTTTTCAGTTGTCGTTTTAATCATACCTAATGGAAAAAGTGTGAGAAGAAACTGTGCTTATGAAATCGGTGCCTTCCACAATCATCAATAAAATCACTTGTTCCACTTGCTCAACTGGCCTTCATTACACTGTGTGAAAAGCTGAAAAACTGAACTCGAAGTTGAACTCTAAAAAGAACAAGAAAGAGAAACGCAAGCAGTCTCAGTTTCTCTTTCTAGGTTGAGCTCTATCAAGCGTTTGGGGTTTGTTGCTAAGCAGAATCTCACTTCGGAAAAACTATCATTTTGTCAAATATACAAAATACTTTTTTCATGCTATATTATATTTTTTATACTTTGGATTGCTTTATATAATGAAATCGGGAAATATTGAAATGTAAAATTAGCAACGACATACAGACTGCAATTAATAAGAAATATAGAAACATTTTATAAATATTGAACACATTTAGAAGAGTTAATCTTGAAATAAATATTGAAATATAAAAAATACTTGTGTTTTAAATTATTTCAATAACCCGACCCCGGATGAGCGGCAGAAAATGGCTGGATGGATGGAATAATTTAAATTGCATACATATTCAAATGAACAAATATGTTAAGAAATATTCAAGTGTGAAATAAAAAGGTTTAAATTAATATTGATATAATTCCACATTAAAATAATTGAATAAATATTGTAGTATTACATAAGCAAGCTTAAATATACATTGAAATGAATTTTAAAAAAGTCGTATATTTTTAAATGGCCTAATATAGATATGGGAAGTAACTCTCTTTATGAAACGATGAAGGGACTGGAGCTCACAGAAGTGACCAGTCTTGGTTCTGAAGTTCCGATGTAACCAGATACTGCCCTGAGAGAAAATAGGCCTGAGCATTGTTAATGGTGGGGGCAATTCTCTCGCCAGGTCAGTGACCTTCCAGGGTATGGAAGTAATTTAAGGTGGTCACGAGTAGACTGGTCGTATCAACGGGGAGACGCATCTGCTCTCCCTCTGGGGGACTTTTGGAGGGAAATCCCGAAGACTAGCGGGATGGGAATGCATATGCAACAAGGGAAAATTAGATATTCATGTCCGATTTGGGCATTCCCCATAAGGAGGGAATGTCTGAGAGGGGGCTCGCACGTTTTTGGGGAGACTTCTTTTGACATCAGCATGTGACGAGAATAAAATCTTTTTCGAACCAGTTCTTTTCCATCACCAATCCAGCCTTGCTCGGCTGCCTCTCCGGAAGGCAGCAAGGACCACACTTCAAAGACAAAATATACGACATATTGAAAGAAAAACAATACTCAAATATTGAAATAAGTATAGAATTGAATGAATAAACAACAAAGAAATAAATACCTCCTAACATTTGTCAACATTTTTCTTTCTTGCACATTCTTAATCGTATTTTTTTTTTACTTTTACTTTTTAAGTTACTTCAGTGCATTTCACACCTGAGCCTTCAGTGAAGTCCAACTTTGTCCTACTTGAATAAATCCCCATCAAAATACCATCATTTATGACACCACAGCTGGACAAATAATATCCAGAAACACACTTACGCACCACTGAGTGAGTGTTGGACGATATAGCTTCTCTTGAAAGGTCCGACTTGAAAATGTCCTTGCAAGTGTATCTGCAATTAAATCCACACTTTTCCCTCCTTCGGCCATTGTGGTTTAAAAAAGCAAGAATATATTTCAGATTTTCGAACGGTCGCCAATTACGACTTTCAGTTGATTCAGCATAGCGCTGCCCCCTCACAAGTGAGTATCCAATCACAAAACGCGTTCATCACCCTCAGCATAAGGTCAGCGAGAAGGCTCACTGTAACCAACTCGTGATCTGATTGGCTATCGCAACCGTCTGACAAATATGAAAGTTCATTGACTTTGACAGAAAAGATGCTCGCACAATTGCATCTTAAGGCCTCGGAACGAATAATGCGCGCTCCTTGTATTCTGAAACCTGCCCGGCAACACGAGCTATCAGAATTCTGATTGGATTCAAAACTCTCACCTAAAAATACAACGCTCAGCTATAATATGACATCAATGCAACGATAATGATTTTTTGTTTTTATTGATTATGTTTGGCCAGCAGAGAAGGCCTTGAAGGCCCACCACTGAGTTACTTAATAGCCTAAATTAAACTTTACTTTCATCAATAGAGTTAAAGTTATGCTTTATTGTAGGCGTGATGTAATTAATAGTGAAGGATTGTATTACGATTGCTGGCATTATTTTAAACACTCACGGGACAAAAGGTCAATTATTTAATTTAGCAGGTTCATATTTACTGAATATGTTCAACATTGATTAAACAAAAAGCATTTATCAAATGAGAGTAGAAGTACAGTGCATCGATAAGATTGACTGGGATTGTAGTCATGGTGTTTACTGATGCATTCATATGCTAAATTTATATGACTTAGTTTAAATGTAAGACCTCAAAATTGCACACATAGTATTTTCATGACCCACACTCTCATTCAGAACAAACAGATTCAGTCTGCTCAGGTTAAACTGATTACAAACCAGATAGCACTTCATGGACAAATACGACGAAACACATTCTCCACATAGGCCATAGAAGATACAAACATCAAGTTGGGCAGGGGAGGACGTCACAGGGATGCTATCAAGAACACAAAAAACACAACAATTTGACCTGGGGAAAACTTACACCACGCAATCTGTACACCGACGAGATTACAGGGGAAGGAGAGACGGAGAGACTGCCGCCTGCCTGAGAAGGTCAGCCTTGGACGTGGAACGTGGACGGGGGAAGGAGCAAGGACGACCGATTCAACCTACATGACCCTTGACATAAAAAACCTCCTATAAAATCTGAGGCTGGGCTGAGATCAGCGCGCCATTTTTCGATTGTGCTCGTCTGAGCACAGTTTCTCGTCAGATTAAGAAAAAGCCGCCCAGATACTATTTCCTCAACTCCAGAAATGGAAGAAACTAAAATATCACAACCCTAATCAGCTGTTATTGGGTCTTTATTTGACCCTTTTCTTCTTAACTACAAAACTCTACAATATTCCAGGCCAATATAATCAGAACAAAGGTAGGGGAGAGCCTGTTTATTCAAAGTCTCCTAATTTGTTATATTGGAGAGTGGAAAGACGTGGCCGATTATTGGACCGTTAAATTTTGTCAGTGTTTCTGGATATATTGTTTCTGGACTTCAGGAATGCTTTGTATAGAATGTAGATTGCGCATGGATTACTCGTAATATTAGAAGCGTATGCAGGTGAAATAAGTAGGGGGCTCCTGTTGTCGGCCGGCAACAGAAATTAGCACCCGGAGTCAAAAAGGGGGACTCCTGCTCTGGCAGTCGAAGAAGGGGATGCACAGCTGATTAGCAGAACGTGTGCACGGCGATCCCAATAAAGTGACGCTCAGTATACTTAGTATAGTATAGTATATAAGTGGACTGAGGCTGGAAAAGATTGGATCTTTCGGACCACCATTATCTGTCGCTGCAGAGGCATACACGGTGGAGGGAAGTGCACAGCTGACGAGCTGATGGTCGCACTGCAACCGCAGTCACGGTAAAAGAGCGCGCAGTCACGGTATACGTGGTTGACCGAGGCGTGGAGCGTTCCGGTTGCTGGAATATAGAATAGATTTTAAGGTGTTCCGATATTGTTGACAGTTTCTTGATTTCAGGGTGTTCCAATGTGGTTCACTTGCTCTGTTGTGTGTTTGTGCTGTTGTCTGTGTGTTAATTGTGACGTTGTTGTGTAATTGTCTAACTGCCTATACGTTGTGTGTGTCCCGTGGCAATTTGTGGCCCTTGCTGTGCTGCGTTCTACTGGGTTGTTGTGTCTCATGTTTATAATTCCCGGGTCTATGTCTTATGATGCTCAATTGGTTTAATGTTAGGGGGTGTGTGAGAAAGTAGAGTGTTAATGTCTGGTGAGTGATGATAAAAAGGAGAGAGTGGGGTTTGCGTCCCACACTCACAACAAAACATGCTTAAAGTAACGTGTGGTGCATACAATATATCGTGTGAAAGTTCAAGCGATCGTGTGACTGAATGCAACCCTGAAGCAGAACAGGGGGAAACCTAACGGTGATAAGATAAAACTGCCTGATTGGTTGGAGTGGATAAATAATGAAGTTGTGGATATTTTGGTAGTACAGAGAGGAGAATCCAAAACACGGAAAAATCTGTGATAGGATGGACCTTGCTCCGGTGAGAGTTCCACACTGCTTGAGTCGTAGTTGATTAAAAATGGGGAAATGGTGGGAGTGTAAAATTATGATTGGTATAAAAATTTCAGGGGATGATTAGCAATTAAGGAGAGGATTGGCGATGAAATTACTTGAGATAAAAAGTATATGAAACCGAAACACAAAGGCTTTTTTGAGCATGTGTCTTTCGGACGTAGGAAATGTGACTCTTGGGAACTCTGAGTTGATTAGGAAATTGAAAGAAAAAAGTCAAAGCAAGCAGGGTGAAGAGTGTGGGGAGAGATTGGTGGGGAAAGTGGTGGGAGCAGTTGGATGAGCAGGGGGAGTTGCAGATATGAGGTTGGAAAGATGGGGGTCGAGTGGCCGATGGACGGTAGCTGTTTGTGAGGGTTGGAGATGGGGAGGCGTGGCTGGGGTGCGGACAATATATATAAGATATATAATCATACGCAATACCGACAAAGTGCAACGAAAGACGCTGGTGGAAAAAACTGACACCAGGGGAATAACGACGGGAACGAAAAAGGCTTGCAAAAGGCAAGGAACAAAATGAACAAAAATCGCTTACCGCAGAAGGGCAAGGAAAACCAATTGAGCTCAACCGAGAAGATCAATAAATGAAAACAGAAACACAAACAATGAACGGGAATGCAATAACAAGGTGTCTAGAATTCACAACTTGGGACATGAGCATGAGCAAGATGAATATTCCGACACTGAGTAGTCAGCGTGGAATGTTTAAATAGTGCAGTAATCAATGACTTGACGAGTGACAGGTGCGTGGCTGGTGGGCGCGTCTCTCCAGCCATGACGACATGAACAGGAACAAGTGCTGGAAGGAAACGCCCCCACTCCAGCTGGGCAAACACAAAACAAAAACATGACAGGACAAAACGGACCATGACACAAACGGATTAGGTTTTTGGGACAGGTTTGAATTGAAACATTTTATGATCATGTTGAAAGAAAATCTTTAGAACAGGAGATGTCTAGCAATTGATGAGAGGTTTGCCAAGTATAAAGTTGGATTAAATAGTTTGGCAGCTGATTTATTAACTGATGTGTATCAAATGTAACAAAGGTGGACGACAGATGTTTTATGACTATGCGACACCAGCCCTGACATGACAACTTTTAAGGGCCAAGACAGCATTCCAGAAATACCAGACTAACATCCGCATCTATGAGCTGTTTGACGTCACAGGTGCAGGATCGTCAGCCACGTCCAGGAGAAACAGGAGAAACGATTTCACGGAGACTGAATGGGAAAATTCACAAACGCACAGTGGTAAACTTTGGCATACGCTGGCTAAATTGAGGCTAAATTAGCGCAGAGGGAGGGGTCTCTGTGTGGAATTGGAAAGTATCTTTTTGGTGAGTGAAAGTGTGACAGAAAAAGTGTTTGTATGTCTAAGTGGTTTGAGTGAATGTTTAAGGGACAGGCCTCAGGAAAGAAACCTGATTGAGGGCACCGGTAAGCCCGAACAGCACGTAGGATGCAATGGGCGGACAGGTCTGATCAACCTGGATCCCTATTGCACTCCCAAGTACTGATTTTCAAATTGTTATTGGAGACAGATTGGACTAATCAAATTCAAGCATCAAGTGAATGATTGATTGACGTTATTACACAAAATTTATGCAAAATTGAAATTTTCAGAAGGGAGGTAATTTACCCCTTCTCACTGGCAAGTGCCACTCCTCCAGTTCTCTCCACAGGTTTGAGGTGACATGTGACCGGTGTGACCAGAAGGTCGGAGAACGCTTCAAATAGCGCCGCTTCACGCCCATCCCGGAGGTTCTCCTCAACAAGGAGGGAGATATAAGATATTCTAAGTTAGGTTCCATGAAAACAGATTAAGATATAGTTGTTGCTTTAGCCTGCTCATGTGCTCCGCAGTTTTAATATTCACATTGGGTGCACGAAGAGATAACACACACCCAGTCCAGGATAGAGCAGAATTTTGTTGTATTGTTAAAACTTTTCCATAATATAGGGCACCACAGCGGTGATACTTGAGGTTAATTTCAGTTAAGTGGGCGGTGGCGCTGTTTTTATGAAAATTACTCACTTAACGCAAGGGTAGGTTCTTCGTAGAGGGGATTACAGAGTTACATGCGGGACAAAATTTACTTGTCAGAAACTGTCCTTACTTGAGGCCGAGGCCAGACCTACAGACCAGCATGACGGTCACCGGCTGAATGGGGACACCTCAGGTGAGATTGGCCGTGCCGTGCATCAGATATTTCTGGCCCCGTTGGGGCCGATGATGCTGTATCTTTCAGGTGGGGAGCGGAGGAGACAGGCCTGGTCTATGTGGCCAGGGCGAGACGTGAATGGAGTGAGACTTCCGGCAGTGACCCATCCAATAATGTCGTCATTCCGCAGCTGTTCCAGTTGGCCGTCCTTTGGGCGTGTCCTTCCGGTTAAGGACATCATGTGAAACAGTCCATCAATGAAAAAATGCTAATCAGTCTCAGGAGAACACATTTTTTTTTACATCATTTTGCACGACATCAGAAAAGGAAAATGTGGGATTGGATTAAGGAGCGTTACTAAAAATTGTTGTACTTGCAGGTTCAGGTGGCCAAGAGGGCTAAAAATTATAAAATAAAAAATGAAAAAAAAGGGGTGGGGCAGCTAATGCATGCAGCTCCCATTGCACCTGCGCGTTCCGCTTCTGCTGCTCCTAGGCAAGGTTCGGGTGACGCGGCACCCCAGCAGACTGGCTGTCCGTACCCGGCCGGTCAACGAGGTCGGGATTGCGGTAACAGAGGTAGGGGTGGTTATAGACGGGGGTTGTGAGTGGGGTGTGCTCTTGCTGTGGGGTCACTGGGTGATAAACTGCACATACCGAGCCACTTTCTGGAATGTGCCATCTTCTGGTCCGGTGCCATTCCTGTCGCCCAGAGCTCAACCAGCGCAGGGGGCGCCACCGTTACCCACTCCCAACGCACTATTGACACCAACCCGCTGGTACCCCATTCCATGACAGGGGGCCACGGAGCATATGTGGTGCTCTCCTCCATTCCACTGGCTGAAATGAAACATCTGAGGGCAGCTCTGAAACCTGGTTCTCCATCCTCCCGCGGTGGGTATGCCCTGTTCCTGATCCAACCTCCACCCATTCACCAATTGACCCAGTACATTGTACACTGTACATATGATCGCACACATGATTTGGTTTATCAAAATGCATTCATCCAAATTTAGTCAGGAGTTCATCTTGCATTAGGATTATATATGTGTTATGTCTACCGGCGTTGCCTCGCATGCGTGCCTTGTCCCTGAGCAGCAGAAATGGTATGAATTGTTTACTTTCGCCAAGCCACAAATCGCATTGACTATTGATGCGCGTCTTCATACTAAAGATCTAGGCCCCATGGTAAAGCGGTGTGGAGAGGCGGTTGGCTGGGTTCAGACGTCTATTACAAATGTTGAATACTCCGCGTCACTAACAGGGTATCATACTTCAGCACCCACTACAAATTCTTCGGTTTTGGGAACGTGACTAAATTTCAAAATTTCACGAAGCGGGTCACTCGGGAGAGGTAGCTCTGTGTGCGTCTCTGCCGGAGGGGTTGTGGACACGGGGCCCGACTGATTTTGGGCTCTGCTCCACAGCTCCCCCAATTGTTTTACTGTCTCTACACCCTCGCCCAGTTGACAGAATCAGAGTTGGCACAGCCTGGAGGTGGAGGGAGGCATTCGGGAGACAATAGGAGGTGAAGACTGCAGCGGTTCTTGGAGCTGTCTACGTCTTGGAGAGCACCTATTCTTCCCGTAAATTAATTTGGTATCTGCGTAATTCTAGTTTGGGATTTGTATTTATTTATTTTTATCATAAATGGTAACTATTTCATTTGGTTTGCTTTGAAGATTTGCCAAAAAACGGTCAAAATTGGAGCGTTAGCTCAGCGCTTAATTTATAATCTCTAAACATTTAGTTATTTGAACTCAGTGAACTACATTTTCCTGAATTCAGGAATAATTTGCCCATCTTGCGAAGCCAAATTCTAACATTGTGCCATATTATATCTTATCATATATTATCATTCGCACATAAATGTGAACCAACACTGCTGGATTGTGGTGATTATCGGCACAACGAAATGTATACGTTGGAAAATTGTTTCTCGGGGCAATGCCTGTGAGGATGCCACTGTCTAGATCAGGGGTGCTCATTAAGTCGATCGCGATCTACCGGTCGATCGCGGAGGTGGTACTGGTCGATCGCGGCGTGACATTAAAAAAATATCATCCTAGCATCAATGCCGTCACTTGATTAATATACAAGGCAGCCATTCAGATGACAACTGAATGTTGCCATTCTGTTGACCAATCAAATCAAACAACGGCTCTAAGTGCAGCAGAACTTACGATGTCAGCCTATCATCCATCCCCGTTACTTGATTGACATACAGGACAACCAGTCAGATAACAACTGAATTTTGACCTTTAGGTCACCGCTCATGCGTAAACAACGACGCAAAGTGCTAAGCTAGTCGGCGAATTGTGTCAGATTTTAAGCCCTCGCTAAAGTTTATGGTCACTAAAATGAGTGAAGGAGCTGGACCAAGTAAAAAGGCAAAAACATATCATTTCCATACAGAATGGGAGGTGGACTTTTTTTTCACAATGTCATTTTCGAAGTGCGTTTGCCTCATATGCCATTCTATCATCGCAGTACCAAAGAAGGGAAATGTGGAGCGGCATTTTCGGACTGTTCAAGAAAGATACGAAAACGACTTCCCGCCGAAAAGCGAGCTAAGAAAGAGAAAGGTGAATGAACTAAAATCCCAGTTGACAAGACAGCAGTCATTTTTCACACAACATACTTCAAAAGTGAAGGCGGCCACCGAAGCATCGTTCCGGGTGTGTCACGCCATTGTTAAAAACAAGAAGTCCTTCCAAGACGGAGAGATGGTAAAAGAGGCATTCGTTGAAGCAGCTGACTCATTGTTCCGGGACTTTAAAAATAAGGCAGAGATATTATCTTCAATCAAAGCTCTGCAGTTGTCAAGACATACAGTTACACGTCGCTGTGATGCCATGGCCGAGGATTTAACCCAGCAAATGTGGACGGACATCAGAAATTGTGAATTTTTCTCACTGCAGTTGGACGAATCTACGGATGTGAGTGACACAGCCCAGATGTGCGTTTTCATTCGCATGGTGTGAAGTGATATCACTGCAAAAGAGGAGCTATGAACAGTACTTCCCATGAAAGAACAGACGCGAGGAGAGGACATATTTCAGACGTTTAAAAACTTTATCGAGAAAACTGAGCTCCCAATGTACAAATTGGTGTCTATCACCTCAGATGGAGCACCTGCAATGGTTGGGCGTGTGAATGGATTTATTGCCAAGTGCAGGCAGGATGATGCGTTCCCAGACTTCTTGAATTACCATTGCATTATCCACCAACAAGCCCTATGCGCTAAAATGCTTAACATGAAAGAGATCATGGATGTGGCAACGAAGATCGCATGTTCTATTCGAGCCAGATCTCTTCAAAGACGGTTATTCCGTGCACATCTGGAGAAGGCTGGCTGCAACCACTCTGAGTTGTTGCTACATACTGACGTGAGATGGCTTAGTCGTGGGAAATTCCTCAAAAGATTTCGAGAGCTCTGTCCGGAGATTAAGGAGTTTTTCCGTGTATCTGGACATGCAGAATACAAGCAGCTAAATGACGGCCAGTGGCTGTTAGACTTGGCATTTTTAACCGATCTGACAAACTTGTTGAATGACCTTAATCTTGAGCTGCAAGGAAAAGACAAAACAGTGACCAATATGATCAGCTCAGTTCACGCTTTCAAACGAAAGATGCAACATTTCTCCACAAAGCTGCAGCACCATGATTTGGCAAATTTCCAGAACCTGGCGTCAGAGTTGGAGACGCAAGGGAAGGCCTGTGAGCAACTTGACAGTGCACGCTACACGGAGCAGATCACCGGTTGTCTGTCAGAATTTAACAAACGCTTTCAAGACTTTTCTTTGCTCGAGCCAGTCGCTACATTCATGTGCTATCCTTTTCAGGAAGATGTTGAGGTTGATTCACTCGCATCAAACATTGCATCACTGTTTCACATGAACTCTTCTGGAGTGGAAGATGAGATTTTGACTCTACAAACCGACATTGAACTGAAGTCGAGAGCTCATGGACAGTTCTGGAACTTACTCACGGAGGAAAAGTACCCTAACATGAGGAAATGTGCTATCTCTTTGACTGCATTATTCGGCTCCACTTATTTATGTGAGTCAGCCTTTTCTTACATGAAGATCATTAAGTCCAAATACCGTTCCACCATGACTGATGAACATTTGGAAGTGTGTTTGAGGCTGGCTATCAGCAGTCCGGACTATGCATCCCTGGCTGATTCAATTCAGTGCAAGTCATCAAAGTAAACTCAGTTAATTTAAAAAATGTTAATAGTTAATTATGTGTGTTTTGCAATATTGGCTCATTTGGTTATGTAAGGTACATCAACATACATTGTACGTACAAATAATCCTTAATACATTTGAAAATAAATCGATGTTTTGCATTTTTGTAGTGGGTAGATCATTTTGACTCGGTCATTTTGAAAGTAGCTCGCATGCTGAAAAAGTGTGAGCACCCCTGGTCTAGATTATATTCAAAGAAAGCTTTTACAACAGTCTGGGAATTGAAATAGATATAGATATAAAATTTGGTGGGTCTACGTTAATTACAATATCTTATTCAAGTGCCTGATACAAGCTTCACAAACAAGTTAAAAAAAAGTGATTGAGTGCAATTAATGACGGTAGTGTTGCGATTATTTAGTTAAGAAATTTAATTGCGGGACGGCACTAATTAATTTGTTACTTTTTGTTGTCTAATATAACTTTGATTGGGATCGACCCCACTAGGGGGGGGGGGGGTCATAGTATATTTCTTGCCGCATGCATTTTTTGTGGCCACAGGTTGCGTTTTCATTTTGATGGTAAAATATTTTTCGGCGGGGATTAAAGGATTGTATTACGATTACTGGCATTATTTTAAACACATACGGGACAGAATGTCGATTATCAAAGTTAGCAGGTTCATATTTACTGAATATTTTAAACATTGATGAAACAAGAAGCATTTATCAAATGGAACTAGAAGCACGGGTCACAAGAATAACTGGGATTGTAGTCCTGATGTTTTCTGATTTATTATATTTTTCTCATATGCTAAATTTATAGTACTTAGTTTAAATGTGTGAACTTTATTGAAATTCTCAGTAGTGAGAACAAATTTGCACACATAGCATTTCCATGAGCTGCCCTCACATTCACAGCACTTCATAGACAAATACGACGAAGCACATTCTCCACATTGGCTGTAGAGATGCAAACATACCAAATTGGGCACTGGAGGACTCACATAGACGCTATCGCAAAAACACATTCCGAAAGACAGAACAATTGGAGATCGGAGCACACGCACATACACACTTGCACATACACGTACACCTGCACACACATGCACTCCGACAAGATTCCAGAGGAATGCCAGCGAGGCGAGCGACGGAGAGACTGCCCGCCAGGGAAGGCCAGCCTTGGCGTGCCAGTCTACGGGACCAGACGGGAATCAACTTATCCAGACGATGACTAACCTGGGGAGGACCTTCCCTTGGACGTGGACCCGTGCCGTGGGAGGGAGCGAGGACAACCGATTCAACCTACATTACCCTTGACATAAAAAACTCCTATAAAAACTGAAGCTGGGCTGAAAGATGGCCCGCATTTTTCGACTGTGCTCGCCCAAGTGCAGTTTTCTCGTGAGATTAAGAAAAAGACGCCCAGATATCTGTGTTTGTACTATTTCCTGAACTCCAGAAATTGAAGAAACTACATATCGGAACTCTAATCAGTTGTTGTTGAGTCTTTATTTGACCCTTTTCTTCTTGAGTACAAAAAACGAACATGCATTGGCGTAAGTTTGGCTTTTAAAGGTTGATTTACGAAACTACTTCTCATTTCCATGGTGACTGAACTCCAACATCATCTTTCCACAAAGAGTCAGTTCCTTCAGTTTTTTTTGTCTTTTTTTTAAGCTTTAAGGATCGCTGCTATTGTCACCAGCACAATTGTGTCTCTCAGCTTGCTGTTTAGTGGCGAATTTTTTCGCACAAACGCTGCAACTAATTGGCTTGTCTCCACTGTGTGTTCTTGTGTGGCTTGTTAAATTCGCCTTTTGAGAGAAACATTTTCCACAAACTAAGCATGAAAAAGATTTTTCACCACTGTGTGTTCTCATGTGCGTTACCAAATGAGACTTTTGAGAGAAACCTTTTCCGCAAACTGAACAGGAAAAGGGGTTTTCACCACTGTGTGTTCTTGTGTGGATTGTTAAACTTGAATTTTGAGAGAAGCTTTTTCCACAAATTGAGCAGGACAAAGGTTTTTCTCCACTATGTATTCTTGTGTGACTTGTTAAATTTGCCTTTTGAGAGAAACTCTTGCCACAAACTGAGCAGGAAAAAGGTTTTTCACCACTGTGTGTTCTTTTGTGTTCTGTTAAATATGTCTTTTCCGAGAAGCATTTTCCACAAACTGAGCAAGAAAAAGGTTTTTCACCACTGTGTGTTCTTGTGTGGCTTGTTAAATGTGATTTTCGGGAGAAACTCTTGCCACAAACTGAGCAGGAAAATGTTTTTTCTCCAGTGTGTTCTTGTGTGTCTTGTTAACGTTGCGTTTTGAGAGCTTTTACCATGAACTGAGCAAGAAAAAGGGTTTTCACCACTGTGTGTTTATTTGTGCCCTTTTAAACACAAAGTTAATGAGTCAGTGTGACATGCCCTTTCACCTTTAGCTTGCCCATTATCATCATCATTATCATCATCATCATCGTCATGAGCGTCTGATAATGTGTCCTCATTTTGTGCTTGTGATGGTCCCCAGTGGTCTTCATCACCTTCTGTTGTCACGTGATGACTTGAGCTGCTGCTTGGAGGCTCCGCCCCTCTCTTGTCCTCACTCTCATCCTTGTTTTCATCTTCACTCTTTGTAGGGACAACGTTCACTGGTGACTTGTTAATCTCCTCCTCCTCCTTTTTGATGTGAGTCAAGTTTGGCTCCTCTTTCACAGAACGGAGATCGTTTGCACTGACGTCTGTAGGACACAAAAAGACAAATTTGGTTTGGTCAAAGCTCAGGCGGCGACTTTGTCTTATATTGTTTCTAGTACATTCCAACATTCCCCTTTTTAATTTTTTTTAATAAAATTTCTGTTTCTAAATAAATTTGAAAACAAAATTACGTGTGAAGAATCAAAATCCCTATGCATAAATTAAGCAACAACACTTTCACTCTGACATATATGAATAAGGTGTATTTTAAAGTTATTCAATATGTATTAAAATTAGACTAAGATACACCATAATATTATTCGAGTTCACTGAATTATTTTGTAACTGCAATGATGCTTAACAGCCATAGGGTGTCAGTAATGAGTAACAAAGGAACACAAGACCTCCCACTGATACATCATTAGACATCATCATTGTCATTTGCATAAATTATCAAGAACTTTGAGTTGTGGGGGAGATGCAAACCACCTGGGCCACAGGAACTTTATTATCAGGAACTAAATGTTCCTGGCCTTGTTGGTAGAAAAGGGGGTTGTGACGTTCTCCCTTTTTAAGCCCATAGTAAGCCAAAGATGCAGATGCATTCCTTGCAGCATGCGCTTGATCACCGATGAGATCCGTGCAACCTTGGATGGATGCATTCAATGAATTTTAAATGTTTGGATGAGGTGAAACTACGCACACGTGCACAAAACTGTGCGGGACCACCCGAGGTTCATTGACCGAGCCAGTAAAAATTTCATAAATACATAGGACCAATACGTACTTGATTTTTTCAAAAACTTAATCCATTGTGTTATAGCCACTAAAATTCATCAACGCCATTGATCTTTTTGCCACAGTGTGCACAGTTTTTAGAGTCAGGTTCAATCATTCCATAAGGAATTGCTTGAACAAGATATGTCAGAGTGTTTGTCAAAAACGAGACAAGCCTTGATAAATGAATCACCCAACCAAGATTGTCTTTGTCACTTGCAAGGAGCAGTCCACCAAAGAGAAAAGCTTTCCCGCTCCTGTGCGGCGTTTTATTGAAGCACAGCAAAGTAATTTGTATATGCAAACTCATAAAGAATGGAAAAACATGAACACTTTGACATTGTCATATGTCAAATGTGAAATAATCAGTTCAAATTTTATACTGGAAAAAAACATGGAGTTCACCCCCCACTATTGGTTATTCTTTGGCAATTATTTTGTGCACTGATTTAATTTGGCATAAACAAATGTTCAGCAGACCTGCAAGTAAAAGTCAATATTTAAAAATAAAACGGCAATAACCTTGAACGCATTTCCCCAAACAACTTAATGTTGTGATGCATATTTTTAACGATGGAAAGTCGTTCTTTACAAAGCAAATGAGAGTAACACCGGTACAAACCTGCTTTGTGTAGCACAACACGAGGCTGCTTCCAACCTTCGCCCAGCAGTTGAAGATGTTGCTCGTTCTCTTCTTTTATTCCACAAAGTTCCTCTTTGCACTTGGGTGTCGTTCTTTCACACATTTTCAAATGATAATTAAAAAAAATCCACACTTGATCTCTGCTTGGCGATGAGTCATGTGCCTCTTTTCGTTAGCGGCTAGCTAGCTAGCAAGCTAAGCTAACTACGCCGAAAAGCATCAACGCGCGAAAATGAGGTTATCGGGACACAAAGACTTAACGAATTACATCCTGTGAGAAAATTACAGTCAGTTCCACACTAAATCAGAAGAATTTAGCGATGGGTGTTTTTGTTCCGGTGTGGACGGGTCGGTGGATGTGGTCGAGGTCCTTTTTTTTTTTTTTTTTTTTTTTTAATTTATTTTTTTTTAATTTATTTTTTTATTTTATTTATTTATTTTTTTTTTTATGTGGTCGAGGTCCTTCGGAAGCTGCACGCTTGCTAATGACGTCATGCTTCAGACACGTATTTTTCAAATATATTTCTTTGCCTCTGTGTCTGTTTTTACACCTTGATGTTCTATTTTAATATATATTTTATATAATATTTGAATTCGGTTGATAAAAAAAAAATTTAAAAAAATAAATTAACGCCACATTGGCGAGTCAGCTCTTACGTCACTTCTGCCTTTGCCCGGAGAATCCGCTGCTGCAACTGCAGTGGGACGTTTACGTTTCTCCGAACGAACTTGCAACAATGCTGTGGTTCACTCGCAGGCTTCGAAGTTAACTTTAAAAACTGCTTGCCCTTAGGGCAAGTGCCAAAATTTGCCTTGCCCGAGTGGCCAAATTACTTGCCCAACTTGGGCAAGTGACAATTTTTTTTCTCCTTCCCAAAGATTAAATTACCTTGCCCTGAGTGACTTTTTGGATGACAAAGTGTGTGATTACAAATTGCATGAATTTTTTTTTCGGACAGTTCCTGCCTCGAAAGAATTACAACAGAATTACAATTACACAGTCTTGTTTTCATCATCAACCATGAAACCCTGCTCACAACAGCATGTATCATCCTGTGCAGTTATTGAAAATGTTAATTGTAGTTTTAATAATTAAGAAATCTTCATGTTAAATTGGGAAAATGATATTACAGCAATCCAGATATCAATTTTAAGTCCAGGGGAGCCTATTAATTGAGTAATCACATGAGTAAAATATGAGTGTGGGAAATTTGTGTGTTCCTTTAAGACCAGTGCCTGTGGCGCTGCCTCCATAAGTTTCATAGCATAAACAGAACACAGTCAATGACACGATGTCAGGTCACATCATGGAGCTAACGAATTAACAGCCAATAATCAAATATTACTCCCTTCCTTACTCGCAACTGAATTGTCTACTTAAAAATATGCGAGCTACTTTAGTCATGTCAGAATCCGAAATGTTCGGATTTGAACGAACTTGTCGCCACTTGTAAACATGCGCAGAAGGTAAGAAAACTTCCGACTGTCAATTTTCGGACGAAATATCGTAGGTTTTTGTTGTGTTTTTCAAACTTCAAATGAAGATGCAACTCCAGTGAGTTCCAATACTGCGGCGCAGTGCGGCGCTATGCCGAACCAACACACCAAAAAGTCGTAACTGGCGACCGTTCAAAAATCTGAAATATATTCTTTCTTTTTTTAAACCACAATGGCCGAAGGAGGGAAAAGTGTGATTTTTTATTGCAGATACACTTGCAAGGACATTTTCAAGTCGGACCTTTCAAGAGAAGCTATATCGTCCAACACTCACTCAGTGGTGCGTAAGTGTGTTTCTGTATATTATTTGTCCAGCCGTGGTGTCATAAATTATGGTATTTTCATGGGGATTTATTCAAGGAGAACAAAGTAGGACTTCACTGAAGGCACAGGTGTGAAATGCACTGAAGTAACTTAAAAATTAAAAGTAAAAAAAAAAATTATGTTTGTTTAAGAATGTGCAAGAAAGAAAAATGTTGACAAATGTTGAAAATAATATTTTCCAGGAGGTATTTATTTCTTTGTTGTTTATTCATTCAATTCTATACTTATTTCAACATTGGAGTATTATTTTTCTTTCAATATGTAGTATATTTTGTCTTTGAAGTGTGGGTCCTTGCTGCCTTCAGGAGAGGCAGCCGAGCAAGGCTGGATTGGTGATGGAAAAGAACAAAAGAAAGAAGAAAGATTTTATTCTCGTCACATGCTGATGTCAAAAGAAGTCTCCCCAAAAACGTGCGAGCCCCCTCTCAGACATTCCCTTCTTATGGGGAATGCCCAAATAGGACATGAATATCTAATTTTCCCTTGTTGCATATGCATTCCCATCCCGCTAGTCTTCGGGATTTCCCTCCAAAAGTCCCCCAGAGGGAGAGCAGATGCGTCTCCCCGTTGATACGACCAGTCTACTCGTGACCACCTTAAATTACTTCCATACCCTGGAAGGTCACTGACCTGGCGAGAGAATTGCCCCCACCATAAACAATGCTCAGGCCTATTTTCTCTCAGGGCAGTATCTGGTTACATCGGAACTTCAGAACCAAGACTGGTCACTTCTGTTATCTCCAGTCCCTTCATAGTTTCATAAAGAGAATTACTTCCCAGATCTAAATTAGGCCATTTAATAATACACAACTTTTTTTTAATTTATTTCAATGTATATTTAAGCTTGCTTATGTAATAATACAATATTTATTCAATTGTTTTAGTATGTAAAATTATCAACAATTTGAACATTTTTATTTCACACTTGAATATTTCTGAACATATTTGTTCTTTTGAAAATGTGTGCAATTTAAATTATTCCATCCATCCAGCCATTTTCTGCCGCTCATCCAGGGTCGGGTTATTGAATTAATTTTTTAAGTATTTTTTATAATTCAATATTATTTCAAAATCAGGACTCTTCTCAATTAGTTCAATATTTATAAAATGTTTCTATATTTGTTATTAATTGAATTAAGTCTGTATGTGATTTCCAATTTTACATTTTAATATTTTCCCATTTCACTATATAAAAAATCCAATGTATAAAAAATATAATAGAGCATGAAAAAAAATATTTGGTATATTTGACAAAATGATAGTTTTCCCGAAGTGAGATTCTGCTTAGCAATAAACCCCAAACGCTTGATAGAGCTCAACCTAGAAAGTGTATTTGGGCAGTCAGAAATTTATTCAGAAAGCGAAATATTAAATGTATCTGAGGGAATATTTGAAGAGTTTGAGTTTTGTTCAATGGACCATACATATACGAGCCAGCCAAACACAGCGAGAAAACCAGCGCTGACTCCAGTCGCCATCAAGTTGCCAACTCCTGACATTCCAAAACCTTTGAGAGAAACTGAGACAATTTGCATTTCTCTGTCTGGTTCTTTTTATAGTTCAACTTCGAGTTCTGTTTTTCACCTTTTCACACAGCGTAATGGAGGCCAGTTGAGCAAGTGGAACAAGTGATTTTATTGATGATTGTGGAAGGCACCGATTTCATAAGCACCGTTTCTTCTCACACCTTTTCCATTAAGTACGATTAAAAAGACAACTGAAAAGCATAATGTTAACAAATGTTATTCCAGGCAAAGGCAATAAATTTTATTTACATGTTTGATGTTAACACACAAAAAAACTCATCATCACTCAGACACAATGGTTCTTCTGGCACTGATCACATTGGCTTTGTGTCAATAAAAGAGCTTTGCAAAATTCAATTTCATATTTTATTGAAAATCACATTTACATCTTACCACAAAGAGTCGGTTCTTTCATTTTTTTTCTTATTTTTTTAATCTTCAAGTATCGCTGCAATTCTCACCAGCACAATTGTGTCTCTCAGCATGCTGTTTAGTGAAGAATGTTTTAGCACAAACGCTGCAACTGAATGGCTTGTCTCCACTGTGCGTTCTTGTGTGGATTCGTAAATGCAACTTTTGAGAGAAGCTTTTGCCACAAACTGAGCAGGAAAAAGGTTTTTCTCCACTGTGCGTTCTTGTGTGGTTTGTTAAATGCAACTTTTGAGAGAAACTCTTGGCACAAACTGAGCAGGAAAAAGGTTTTTTACCACTGTGCTTTCTTGTGTGCCTTACTAAATGAGACTTTTGAGAGAAACTCTTGCCACAAATTGAGCAAGAAAAAGGTTTTTCTCCACTGTGTGTTCTTGCGTGCCTTGTGAAATTAGAATTCTCTGAGAAGCTTTTACCACAATCTGAGCAGGAAAAGGGTTTTTCACCACTGTGTGTTCTTGTGTGGCTTGTTAAATGTGACTTTAGAGAAAAGCTTTTGCCACAAATTGAGCAGGAAAAAGGTTTTTCACCACTGTGTGTTCTTGTGTGGCTTGTTAAATTTGATTTTAGAGAAAAGCTTTGACCACAAAACAAGCAGGAAAAAGGTTTTTCTCCACTGTGCGTTCTTGTGTGCCTTACTAAAGAAGACTTTCGAGAGAAGCATTTTCCACAAACTGAGCAGGAAAAAGGTTTTTCACCACTGTGCTTTCTTGTGTGGCTTGTTAAATGCGACTTTTGAGAGAAACTCTTGCCACAAATTGAGCAAGAAAAAGGTTTTACTCCACTGTGTGTTCTTGCATGCCTTGTGAAATTAGAATTCTCGGAGAAGCTTTTACCACAATCTGAGCAGGAAAAAGGTTTTTCACCACTGTGTGTTCTTGTGTGGCTTGTTAAATGTGACTTTAGAGAAAAGCTTTTGTCACAAATTGAGCAGGAAAAAGGTTTTTCACCACTGTGTGTTCTTGTGTGGCTTGTTAAATGTGACTTTAGAGAAAAGCTTTTGTCACAAAACAAGCAGGAAAAAGGTTTTTCTCCACTGTGCGTTCTTGTGTGCCTTACTAAAGAAGACTTTCGAGAGAAGCATTTTCCACAAACTGAGCAGGAAAAAGGTTTATCTCCGCTGTGTGTTCTTGTGTGCGGTTTTAACGACAGCTTTGAAGTTAATGAGTCAGTGTGACATGCCCTTTCACCTTTGGCTTGCCCATCATCTTCATCATCATCATCGTCATGAGTGTCTGATAATATGTCCTCATTTTGTGCTTGTGATGGCCCCCAGTGGTCTTCATCACCTTCTGTTGTCACGTGATGTCTTGAGCTGCTGCTTGGAGGCTCCGCCCCTCTGTTGTCCTCACTCTCATCCTTGTTTTCATCTTCAGTCTTTATAGGGACAACGTTCAGTGGTGACTTGTTGATCTCCTCCTCCTCCTTTTTGATATGAGTCAAGTCTGGCTCTTCTTTCACAGAACGGAGATCGTTTTCACAGACGTCTGCAGGACACAAAAAGACAAACACAAATTTGGTTTGGTCAAGTCAAACCTCATGCGGCGACTTTGTCTTATATTGTTTCTACCGTGCTACCTTGACTTATGCCTGCCGCACACGGAGCAATGCGTGCGACCCCAACTTGGACCGGACCATGGGGACATTTCACAAAATTACGTTTGACGATGTAAACCTCCCTTTTCTAGCAGCACAGCTGTGATAAACGAGCATTTAAAAAGGAAGCACCCCTCTGTTGTCCTCACTCTCATCCTTGTTTTCATCTTCAGTCTTTATATGGACAACGTTCACTGGTGACTTGTTGATCTCCACCTCCTCCTTTTTGATGTGAGTCAAGTCTGGCTCCTCTTTCACAGAACGGAGATCATTTTGTCTGACGTCTGCAGGACACAAAAAGACAAATTTGGTTTGGTCAAATCAAAGTTCAGGCGGCGACTTTGTCTTATATTGTTCCTACCGTGCTACCTTGACTTGTGCCTGCCGCACACGGAGCGATGCGTGCGACCCCGATTTGGATCGGACCATGGGGGCATTTCACAAAATTACGTCCTACGGTGTAAACCTCCCTTTCGCAGCACAACAGTGATAAACGAGCATTTAAAAAGGAAGCATGTTGCGGCTGATGCCGATTTCATTCCTGACATACTCACAGACGTTTCTGGAAGCGAGCTGAAGTTAGCACACACACACGTCTGATGGAACACCTGTTGTGGGACCCTAACTTTTTAATGGGGGCCACTGGGGGCCATCGCAACATAATGTCATTGATAAAATAGGAATCCTTCAAGTGAAATATGTTTACAAGTATTTCTTTTTGCATTTATGGATAGTTTCATCGTGGGTATTTTTGCTTCCATTATAATCTGGATCCCTAAAAGAATTAAAGGGGCCCTGGCATCAGAGTCGCTATTTATTGCATGATTTACATTTAGCCTGCTAGTACATTCCAACATTCCCCTTTTTATTTTTTATAAAATTTCTGTTTTTAAATAAATTTTAAAACAACATTATGTTTGAAGAGTCAAAATCCCTACACATCAGCATTAAGCAACAACACTTTCACTCTGACTTTCATGTTGACATATTTGAATAATGACTGTATATTTTAAAGTTATCCAATATGTATTCAAATTCGACTAAGATACACCAAAATATTTTAAGAGTTCACTGAATTATTTTGGAACTGCAACGATGCTTAACAGCCATAGGGTGTCAGTAATGAGTAACAAAGTAACACAACACCTCCCATTGTTCCGTCATCATTGTCATTTGCATAAATGATCAAGAACTATGAGTTGCGGGGGAGATGCAAACCATCTGGGACACAGGAACTTTATGACCAGGAACTAAATGTTCCTGGCCTTGTTGGTAGAAAATGGGGTTGTGGCGTACTCCCTTTTTAAGCCCATAGAAAGCTAAAGATGCAGATGCATTCCTTGCAGCATGCGCTTGTTCACTGATCGAGATCCGTGCAACCCTGGATGGATGCATTCAATGTATTTTAAATGTTTGGATGGGGTGAAACTACGCACACGTGCACAAAACAGTGCAGATCCACCGAGGTTCATTGACTCTCACCCGACGAAGCCAGTACAAAGTTAATAAATAAGACCATTACGTGCTTGATTTTTAAAAAAAACTTAATATTTTGTGTTTTATCCACTAAAATTGATCAACCGCCATTGATGTTTTCGCCCCAGTGTGCAGATTTTTTAGAGTCAGGCAGAATTCCTTCCGGAAGGAATTGCTTGAACAAGATATAAATACCAGAAAATGTAAAATGTTAAATAATCAGTTCAAATTTTATAAAAAAAAAAAAAAAACATGGAATTCACCCCCCCCTTATTGGTTATTCTTTGGCATATATTTTCTGCACTGATTTCATTTGGCAAAAACAAATGTTCAGCAAACCGACGAGCAATATTTAAAAATAAAACGGCAATAACCTTGGACGCATTTCCCCAAACAACTTAATGTTGTGATGCATATTTTTAACGATAGAAAGTCGTTCATTAAAAGCAAATGAGAGTAAGACGTGTACAAACCTGCTTTGAGTGGCACAACACGAGGCTGGTTGCAAACTTCGTCCAGCAGTTGAAGATGTTGCTCGTTCTCTTCTTTTATTCCACAAAGATCCACTTTGTACATGGGTGTCGTTCTTTCACACATATTCAAATGATAATTCCCAAAAATCCGCACTTGATCTCTGCTTGGCGATGAGTCATGTGCCTCTTGGCTGCCAGGATGGCCGAGTGGTCTAAGGCGCCGCGTTCAGGACCCAGTCTCCCCAGGAGGCCTGGGTTCGAATCTCGAATTTCCCCATTGTGAGACTAATAAAGGCATTATTATTTATTATTATTATTATTTTTGTTAGCAGCTAGCTAGCTAACAAGCTAAGCTAACTACGCCGAAAAGCATCAACGCGCGAAGATGAGGTTATCGGGACACAAAGACTTAATGAATTATGTCGTAGTCCTTTAGAGTAGCACTGGACATCCTTTGAGAAAATTACAGTCAGTTCCACACTAAATCAGAAGAATTTAGCGGTGAACTGCTTTTGTTCCGGTGTGGATGTGGTCGAGGTCCTTCGGAAGCTGCGCGCTTGCTTATGACGTCATGCTTTAAGCGCGTATTTTCCATATATATTTCTTTGCCTCAGTTGGTTTTATTTACACCTGGATGTTCTATTTTAATATTTATTTTATATAATATTTTAATTCGGTTGATAAAAAAAAATTAACCAAATAATTAAATTAACGCCACATTGGCGAGTCATCTCTCGCGTCACTTCCGCTTATGCCCCGAGAAGCCGCTGCTGGAACAGCAGTGGGACGTTTACGTTTCTCCGACCGAACTTATACTCGCAGTGCTTCTCAATTATTTCACGCCCGCCCCTACCAAGAAGAAAAAGATTCGCGCCACCCCACCACCAATTGTTTTTCTATCTTTGTAGATTGATATTAGATTGTCAATAAAATATCCCTTAACTAACCTAAATTGATAAGAAATATAATTTTGAGAACTATTATAGTGAGGATCTCGAAACTCAGTACTCTGTTGTGCAAATATTGATGAGATGACAAATATTTGTCATGTCATGTCATTATCCACACGGCTTATCCTGAACAGGGTCGCGGGAGAGTGCTGGAGCCAATTCCAGCTGACAACGGGCGAAAGGCGCACTACACCCTGAACTGGTCGCCAGCCAGTCACAGGGCAGACATAGACATCGTCACTGAGTGGGAACTGAACCCACGTTGCCTGCACACAACTCAGGCGAGTGTACCACTCCACCATCAGTGACATGATAAATATTTACGAATACGTTTTTTGTCAAAAACTTTATTAACATTAACTATCACTCCCGTCAGATAATCATCACAAGTCTCGAATCTTCTTACACAGCTGACATTTATTAATTTGTCACCGTCAAACTCGATGACTGCACAATAATTCTGAGGGGAATGAGCTTCAAATGCTGGCAGAAAAGTCACTTCAGAAACTTCTTATTCAGCCAACCAAAAGACTCAGCTTGTCAATCATGTCCGACGGCACTTGCCTTGCCACGTAAAGAACGCATGAGTATGAACAGTGCAACTCTCAAACACGTCCCCGGAGCAACAAACAATATAATTACTTTCCTATTGTTCCATGTACAAACGATTCACAAATAGGAAAAGAAAACTTGCATGACAACTATACACAAATTATCAATAAAGTCAACTTGCCAATTGTTTGATGAATAATAAATTATAATAAATTAAATGACAAATAATATTTTGGCAGTTAAACTCCCACCAAATCACAACAGCTATGTGATTTACTTTTCTTTCAACACTTAACAGAGTGTTTTATGAAACAACTAATTACTCCTCTGCCTCAAGCAAAAGTACTGTCTTCTGTACAGGCCTATCTAGATAGATTGGCTTCTTAATGCGTTTGCCTTGGCTGTCTAATGAAGAGTCACTGAGCTGAAGTTTTACCTATCTGACTCTTCCATCTAAACTTGGATAAATATCTGCTACTCTGGCAATCTTCCCCTTATCCTATGATGCTAGCGTCTGAGAAGTGGTGAAGCTCGTACTTGGATCCTTCTGAGAAATGCAATGGAACGAAGCACCTTCTGATCTTTACTTGGGACAGGTTTTGTAGATCTTGTAGCCACGCTTCCCATTGTGTTCTGAGGCCTTCTGTGAGTGGCTCGTCCCAACTGATGTTCTCTCGGCACATTTGTTGTAAGATCTGTTTCCCTAACAGAATGAAAGGGGCAACGAACCCTAAGGGGTCATAGATGGATGCCACTGTGGATAAAACTCCTCTTCTAGTCAGTGGGTGTTCCTTGACTGTAACTCTGAACTGGAAATCATCAGAAAAAACACACCATTGAACTCCGAGCGCTCTTTCCATAAGCGGTTCTCCTAAAGTCATGTCCTGTTCTTTGACACTTTCTGAACGCTCTTCAACTGGTATTGTATCCATCACCTTCCTGCTATTACAGACAAACTTGTGCAGTCTGAGCTTGCCTGAGCTACAAAGCTGTCGAGCCTCCTTGATGAGCTGAACTGCCTCAGTGTCGGATGTGACACTTACCAATCCATCATCCACATAAAAATTTCGCTGGATGAATTTCACTGTCTCATGGCTAAATTCCTCCTGCCCTTCAGTGGCTAGATGTTTAAGACCAAAATTGGCGCAACCAGGGGAAGAAGCTGCACCGAACAGATGCACTCGCATACGAAAGACTGATGGTGGTGACTCTAGATCCCCATTCTCCCACCAAAAGAATCTCAGATAATCTTGGTCTTCAAGTCTTACATGGAACTGATGAAACATTCGTTCCACGTCGCACATGATAGCGACTGGACCTTTGCGAAATCTACAAAGTACTCCCACCAAAGTGTTTGTGAGTTCTGGTCCGGTGAGAAGGTGGTCATTCAACGCTGTGTTCTGGAACCTCGCTGAGCAATCGAAGACCACACGTATTTTGCCAGGTTTTTGTCGGTGATAGACTCCATGGTGGGGAATATACCACGCTGGCCGGTTTTCCAGTGCTTCTACTGGAACCTTCTCTGCATCACCACGAGTGATAATGTCTTGCATGAAATTCACATAGTCTGAGCAGTACTTCTGATCTCTCTTAAGCCTCTTCTCTAGACTCTTTAAACGCTGCACAGCATATGACTTGTTATTAGGAAGATTTGGTCTTTCTTGTTTGAACGGGAGGGGCATCTCATAATGACCATCCTGCTTATGTTTGATGCCTTCCTTTAGCTGGGTAAGAAAATTGAGATCCTCTTGAGAGACAAGTGTCTCTTCTTCTACTCTTTCACTAAAGTCGGACTCCAGTACTCTTAGGAAATCTACTGGAGTGAAAACTTCCTTGATCCGAGTATTGCAGACAAAGTGCACTTCACTTTTGAGCTTAACTGCTGGTTTGGGCTTGGGTGTCACTTGCCGTACAATGATGCGGTGACTCAATCCTATAGCATCATCTTCATACTCGCCAAGCTCACCATAACTCACTATGCTCCAGCCTAAGTCAGTCTTCTGTGCGAATGGCTGGTTCTTTTCTCCACACACAACCTCTCTGGGCATGAGTGCTTGTGGGCAGTTGTAGCCGATCAGTAGACCAATCTCACAATCCATTGGTGGAGCGATACTCTCTGTAAGATGCTCCAAATGAGACCATGCCTTCGCAGTCTCAAAGGTAGGAATGTGTTTCTTATTTGCAGGGATGAACTCACGCGTGTATGTGGTGGGAACTGTTATTCTGTCCATGGAGAATATCCCTCTGATTTGCAGGTCTCTGATTCTTTTACAGTGCACAATCTTCCTTTTCGATGACATTGTTGATAATTTAAGCTTTACTTGTTCTTTGTTGACATCTAGTGTACAAAAGACTCATATTTCCTTATTTTATGCAGGCAGTGTTCGGGCAGCTAGGCGGGGTCCTTCATCGCTCCGGCGCCGCGGTCGAGAGAGAGAGAGAGAGGGGGACAGGGCGAGAGCGCGAGAGTGCGACCAGTCGGAGCAGTTACGGCGAAGTTAAAGTGTGCCGCCGATAGAAGTTCGTGATTTGATCCGTGTGTTTTCCTCTGAGCTGAAAATGTGCCAATCTCGAGTGTGCGTCCATGTGAGAGACCACACATACACATCTCCAGGCCATATATAATCCTTATTGCCAGCCCTGTTTGACATATATCCATAACTACGGACACCCAAACACACAAGACTCATCCAACCACTCGACGTTTCACCTAGTGGCCTCCACGGCAGGAAACCAAACCAAAGGGACACATTGTAATGGACTTTAATGGACACTGTTGTGAATTTGGATGTTAATTGCCAAACTGTTGGATAAATTGCTTAAAGCAGCCACCTGCCTCTTCCTTATTCCGCCATCCTGCACCATTTGCCTTTCCAAACAACCCGGCCGCGAAGTGGCGCTCTGGCCGGCGCCCCAGGCTCCGGTAAGATAAAAAATCTGAACCACCTGATTAACAGTCAAGACTGACACACACTGCTATCGACATAGCCTCCACAACATCTAGATTATCTGCTATGTCTTCTAAAATGAAAGAAGAGTCACTTTGTGAATCTAAAAGAGCATAAACAAGCACTTCATTACTGGAGTCAGTAGGCGTTGACACATAGACTGGTATTATTGCTGATGTCTGGGTGTTATTGCCATCTTGAACAACTCTGTGGCTGTGCGCTGTCGCTTCAGCAACGTCATCAGTTTTCTGTGTTAATTGTGATTTTGTTTCTTCGCTTGCTTCCTTGTGCTCTTGCGTTGATTCTTGGTCTTCTTGAGGGTCTTGGTCTTTCTTTGAGCGATCTGCGTGTAAGCATGTAGGGTGTCGCTTAGAACAGGTTTCGCAAACCATTCGTTTTTTACAGTTCTTAGATAAATGGCCAGGTTTCAAGCAGCCAAAACATAGTTTTTCACTCTTGACATATTTTACTCTGTTTTCAACCGGTTCCTTTATGAATTTGCGACACTTGAATATACAATGTCCTGCTTTCTTACAAAACATGCATGTTAATATGATCTTTTCACTAGCGTTTGTTCTGAGCGCATTAGCACCTGCGGAACACTTCTTGTATCCTTCTTCAGTCTGACTCTTGACCTTTCCCTTTCCATGTCCGCCTTGATGTATAGCTTGGTATGATGTAATTGGATTACATGCAATGCTTGCTTCCATTGTCAGAAATGTAACAAAGTAGCTGAAGTTAGGGAACTTGTCATGCTCAAGTTGATATTGAGTAGCTTTACGATTCCACCTGGTGCATAACCAGTCCGGTAGCTTAGTGCTGAGCTTCTGATTTTCGATCCCATCGTTCAGTATACTTAGACTGTCATTTATCGTCATAGCAGAGTCGCAACTAGGGCTGGGCGATAAACCGAAAATTTACCATTACCGAAATGTATTACAGTGACCGACATAATTGTGCCCTTGTTGGTAAATTCGGTGTCTAAAAAAAAAAAAAGAAAAAGTATTTTCTGTCTGCGGCGATGTTCATGCCTCTTTAAGACGGACGGCTACAGCGCTTCTAGTCACGTGACTCATGCGCTGTAGAAGAATGGAAACAGAAGACGCGTTCGTTGCTGGCGATTCAAATCCTAAAGCGGCTGACACGGCTGCAGACGAAGTAACGTTAGTTGAAATTGTTCCTGTCGCGCTTGTCCCGAAAAGAAATTCGACATCTGTCGTTTGGAAATGTTTTGGATTCCATAAAGACGATGTCTGAGCAAAAGAACACGAACTACAAAGTGCGTCGTAAGCACCTGAAACAGCGCGTCCAACCTTTTCTTTTTCACCTCTCACAACACAACCATGCTGTTGACTTGGAGCTTGTGCTAAAAGTTCAAAGTGAGAAGCAAGGTTGGACAAGTGACAACAGCCCACTAACGGAGGTGACACCATACGAGAGAACGTCTCAGAGGTGGACGCGATAGCCGAGCACATAGCGAAAGATAGAGCTCCTCTAGTTACAGTGGAGCGCACAGGATTTAAACGCCTCATGAACATAGACGACAAAAGGTACGAAAATATTTACACACACATACAGCACTTCCCGATATGGACAAAATCGGGACGGGAGCGGAGACATGTCGAGCATTTTGCATCCACATCCGACTTGTGGTCGAGTCGCAACATGGATCCCTGTTTGAGCCTGACTGTGCGGTACATAGACGACAAGTGGCGACTGCGCACCAGACGGCACATTTTCCTGATGAAGCACACTTTATTTGGCATTGACATTCCATTGACATTTTTTTCATTCTATTTAGCATTTTGTTTACAGGCGACTAACTCCTTTGCAGATGGCATTATTTATATTGTTTACAAGATACCTTTACACAAATCTAGGCCATTGCAAATGGCATTACAGCATCTCGGCACAATATATTTGCAGAAAAAGATTTTGTGAGAGGTACCCTTTTTCTCCTGTTCTTTGTGACATTGTTCAAGTCATGCAAAGCAAGCTATTTTGAATGTTTATTCAATATGATTTTTGCACTTTTATTTTTCATTGAAAGGAATGTGTACCAGTTGGTCAATAAAAAAGCAGTTAATATGCATTTCCTGCATTTATTTTGATTTTGGTCCTCAGGGGGAATTTATCGCACATTTATCGTTATCGAGGTAAAAGTGCCCAATTTATCGCGATATTGATTTTAGGTCATATCGCCCAACCCTAGTCGCAACTACGCAAAAAGTCGACAAATTTCCTCAACTCCCCAGTCTCCTTTGAAGCAATCCTAGGCCAGGAATGTCGTTTGTCTCGGAACGCTTTGGCAATTACAAAAGGTTTACCATATCGTTCATGGAGCAAATCCCATGCTGCTTGATATGCATCATCAGAGTCACTCATGAAGTAGCCTTCTATGCCTTCTTTAGCTTCGCCTCCAACATATTTTTCAAGGAAAAAGAGTTTCTCAGTATTTGGGATATTCATCCTCTCAATGAGTGTCTGAAAGGATGACTTCCAGTGTCTAAACTTGAGTGGGTCCCCAGTGAAGACAGTGGGCTCTGGGATTGGAAGCCGGTTAGCTGATATGGCCTCAGCCAAAACCTTCACATGGTCCTTTGTGTCATCTTGTGGAGAGTTACTTTGAGATATCGCTGAAGTTATATATGGATGTTGGGTATAATAATGCACGGGGTTTGCGTGCTTGACTTCTTGCTCCACGTTGGGCGATTCAGAGTGCTTAGATTTGAATCCTTGGTCTGAAATTAACTCAGTTTCATCGTAAACTTGAAGCTTTGCTTTAGCAGCATTTAGTCGTTTTAGCTCTTCTAAACGCTCTAGTTGTCTTTTTAAGTCATCAACCGACTTCTGCCTTGATGCATTTTCTTCTTGCTGTTTCTTTAGGAGAACAGCTTCACGGTTCTGTTCTTCTAGTTTACGTTCTGCGTCTTCCTTCTCAACTTGGAGCCGGCGGGATAGTGCGTCTGCTTCTTGTGCTGCAACTATCGACTTATTTTCAGCTTCAAGTGCTAGCAATCTCTCTCGATGTTGTTCTTGCTCAGACATTATTTGTAACACAGCTTTAGTTGCTGCATACTCAGCAGCAGCTTCCTTTCTTTTGGCTTCAGACTGAGTTGAGTGAACACTATCGCCCTTTGTGAATGACTTTATAGTATCGCAGATTGTGGTTGCAAAAACAGAGGGTGCATCAGGCCACATTAGTTCTTCCTTATTTCCTGAAATTTGAGATTGCGCATTTCCTACTACTTGATTGGATATGGACACACAGTTGTCCATCCTGCGGCGTACTTCATGTGGGGGGCTGTCTAGCTTTCGGTATTCATCATACACTTGATTCAATTCAGAGAGTTCTGTTTGAATATTGCTGATATGCTTCTGAAGCACATCACTAGAATCCTGATGAATCACAGATTTTTTTGCTACCTTAATTAAAGCCTTCCAGTACTCATAACTTCTATCAAAGCGACGTAGTATATCTTCCGTTTTTACACGGTGAAGTTCTTTACCCTTCTCCGTAAGAGTACGCTCTCTTTCACTTCTACGTGGTAGATCTGCAAACGTGCTCAATAACATTCTTAGGCTGCTTTACCTCTTCTAAATCATCAAGCTCAGATTCTTCTTTTGAGTCAAGTGGCTGCTTAGACCCTTCTATATCTAAAGGCTGTTCTGTCTGTTCTACTTGTGACATTTTTACACTTGATTGGTGCTTATTCTTTAACACACAAATTACATAAACTTTATCCACGCGTATTCTTATTTCTTATGGAAAACAATAATGCACGCTACACACAGTCCCTTATTGTTATCTGCTCGTTTGTGTCACCTTTCAGAGCACAAACTAAAGTGCTTTGTCTTATGGACTCAAATTGAGCGAGCAACAGGTGAACTGATGTGTCCAGGCTTATCTGAGTTCCAAGCTTTGCTCTGTCGCCGTCCTCCTTCGTTGAGCACGTGCAAGCAGAATGCGCAGACGATCGCTTCTTCATCCAACGCAGACGAGTTTCACTTCTTCATCCAACGCAGACGAGTTGACTTCTCCATCCAACGCAGACGAGTTTGACTTTTCCATCCAACGCAGACGAGTTTGACTTTTCCATCCAACGCAGACGAGTTTGACTTTCACTCCCGTCAGAAAATCATAACAGTCTCGAATCTTCTTACACAGCTGACATTTATTAATTTGTCACCGTCAAACTATAAAACATACAAAAATATAAATATACAACTGCAATATACAATATTTACAAAGATAATGAAAAGAAAAGCACAGCAACACCATCAAGTGTAAACATATTTGCTAACAGCAAAACATACCTCGATGACTGCACAATAATCCTGAGGGGAATGAGCTTCAAATGTTGGCAGAAAAGTTACTTCAGAAACTTCCTATTGAGCCGACAACAGACTCAGCTTGTCAATAATGTCCGACGGCACTTGCCTTGCCACGTAGAGAGCGCATGAGTATGAACAGTGCAACTCTCAAACACATCCCCGGATCAACAAACAATATAATTACTTTCCTATTGTTCCATGTACAAACGATTCACAAATAGGAAAAGAAAACTTGCATGACAACTATGCACAAGTTATCAATAAGGTCAACTTGCAAATTGTTCGATGAATAATAAAATTATAATAAATTAAATGACAAATAATATTTTGGCAGTTAAACTGGGGAACATGCTTTTTTCCGCCGTAGTCCAGCTGAACGATGCAAAAAAGGCGATCTCAGACAACGCGAGTTTGAGCTCGGCAAAGCTGTTTGTGCCCCTCGTTCACGCAGTACTGATTTAAAAAAAAAAAAAAAAAGCGTTGCCCTGCCCTGTTTCTTCCGCCGCTACTTAAATGCCCTGCGCCAAGCTATCTTGCGCCGCAACAGAACAGACTTTATTTGAACTATATCTAGGTCCATGCACCGCAGCAGCAACAAGCTACGTGATGGCAAATAAACGACTCCACTAACAAGTAGCGTGCTAAACGAGGAGGCGAGCAAGGAGGTGCTAAGCGTGCTCATTGCTAAAATTAATTGCTTTGATGTGCGCTCAACTTTTAACATAAGTCTGACTTAAACTGCGTTTGGGTGGAGAGCCAGCAGCAATGAACAGAAATGTTGTATTGCAACCATTAAGTATCTAAACATAAAATAAAAGGAACACCGAAATCGTACACTGTATCGTAACCCATCCATCCATCCATCCATCCATCTGCTGTACCGCTGCTCCTCACTAGGGTCGCGGGGGGTGCTGGAGCCTATCCCAGCTATCTTTGGGCAGTAGGCGGGGGACACCCTGAACTGGTTGCCAGCCAATTGCAGGGCACACAGAGGCGAACAACCATCCGCGCTCACACTCATACCTAGGGGCAATTTAGAGTGGCCTGCCATGCATGTTTTTGGGGGAGAACATGCAAACTCCACACAGGATGGCCGGAGCCGGGGATTGAACCCACGCCCGATGCTGTTTCTCACTCTGAGGCCATCGTGCTAACCAGTCGGTCACCGTACCGCCCGTATCGTCACCATTTAAAAAAAATAAAAATAAATGAATAAATAAAAATAAAAAGTATAGTAACCATTTTTTCAAAAAAAAAAAAGAGTCGTAAACATACTCAAGCTGTTGCTTTGTTATTGAAATTGAATATTTGTTTTAAATCCCCCAGGCTCTTCTTTTTGTCTTTTCTATATTATGTTCGTATTAATGTCTGTGTTTGGTTTGTTAATGTTAATAAAGCTTTTTATACAAAAAACGTATTTGTAATATTTATCATTTTATCAATATTCGCACAACAGAGTACTGAGTTTCGAGATCCTCACTATATTTCTCAAAATTATATTTCTTATCAATTTAGCTTAGTTAAGGGATATTTTATTGACAATCTAATATCAATCTACAAAGACAGAAAAAAAATGGTGGTGGGGAGGCGCGAATCTTTTTCTTCTTGGTAGTGGTGGGTGTGAAATAATTGAGAGCCAATGCTAGTATATGCAGACATTATATTCATACAATCTTGCAGCCCGAGTGAACCACAGCATTGTTGCAAGTTCGGTCGGAGAAACGCAAACGTCCCACTGCTGTTGCAGCAGTGATTTCTCGGGGCATAGGAGGAAGTGACGTCAGAGCTGACTCGCCAATGTGGCGTTAATTTAGTCATGTCATGTCATTATCCACACCGCTTATCCGGGTCACGGGAGGGTGCTGGAGCCTATCCCAGCTGACTTCGGGCGAACGGCGCACTACACCCTGAACTGGTCGCCAGCCAATCACAGAGCAGACATAGACACCATCACTGAGTGGGAACTGAACCCACGCTGCCCCGCACACAACTCGAGCGAGTGTACCACTACACCATCAGTGACACCGTTAATTTAGTTATTTTGTTAAAAGAAATTCACAACCGAATTATAATATTATATAAAATATATATTAAAATAGAAGAGCCTGGGGTAAAAATAAACACAGAGGCAAAGAAATATATTTGAAAAATACGTGCTCAAAGCATGACGTCATTAGCAAGCGCGCAGCTTCCGAAGGACCTCGACCACATCCACCGACCTGTCCACACCGGAACAAAAACACCCACCGCTAAATTCTTCTGATTTAGTGTGGAACTGACTGTAATTTTCTCACAGAATGTCCAGTGCTACTCTAAAGGACTACGACATAATTCATTAAGTCTTCGTGTCCCGATAACCTCATCTTCGCGCGTTGATGCTTTTCGGCGTAGTTAGCTTAGCTTGTTAGCTAGCTAGCCGCTAACGAAAAGAGGCACATGACTCATCGCCAAGCAGAGATCAAGTGCGGATTTTTTGGAATTATCATTTGAAAATGTGTGCAAGAACGACACCCAAGTACGAAGAGGAACTTTGTGGAATAAAAGAAGAGAACGAGCAACATCTTCCACTGCTGGACGAAGTTTGCAACCAGTCTCGTGTTGTGCCACACAAAGCAGGTTTGTAGACGTCTTACTCTCATTTGCTTTGTATAGAACGACTTTCTATCGTTAGAAATATGCATCGCAACCTTAAGTTGTTTGGGGAAATGCGTTCAAGGTTATTGCCGTTTTATTTTTAATTTTTGCTTTTGACTTGCCGGTTTGCTGAACATTTGTTTATGCCAAATGAAATCAGTGCATAAAATAAATGCCAAAGAATAACCAGTAGTGGGGGGTCAACTCCATGTTTTTTCCAGTATAAAATTTGAACTGATTATTTAACATTTTACTGGTTTTTATATCTTTTTCAAGCAATTCCTTCCGGAAGGAATTCTGCCTGACTCTAAAAAATGTGCACACTGCGGCGAAAACATCAATGGCGGTTGATCAATTTTAGTGGATAAAACACAAAATATTATTTTTTTAAAAATCAAGTACATATTGGTCTTATTTATTGATGAACTTTGTACTGTCTTGGTCGGGTGAGAGTCAATGAACCTCGGGTGGCCCTGCACTGTTTTGTACACATGTGCGTAGTTTCACCCCATCCAAACATTTAAAATACATTTAATGCATCCATCCAAGGGTGCACGGATCTCATCGGTGAACAAGCGCATGCTGCAAGGAATGCATCTGCATCTTTAGCTTACTATGGGCTTAAAAATGGAGAACGTCACAACCCCCTTTTCTACCAACAAGCACAGGAGCATTTAGTTCCCAGAGTGAAAGCCAAAGATTTCTTAACCCATGTGGATTTTTATTGAAGCAGATTTGAAAATGCAAACTCATACAGAATGGACACACTTTGACTTTATCACACCCGTCCACACGCTTCCTTTTGTTCTAACGGTTTCAGCTTGCAAGACATGTTTGGGTCACACTTCTGTTAAATGCGAGCTAAACGGTTTCCTGTCGAACACGGTTCAAGACGCGCATCTGTTTTTGTGGCTTCCTGCTAAACTGCCAGCATAGACACTTCTGTTCCCACTGAACTAACGTTTTCCTGTTTAAGAGGTCCATGTTTTTGTGACCTTCTATTGATCTGTAAGCATAGTTTTGAAACATGACATGTAATTTCTTTAACACCGGGTCGCACGCATTGCTCCGTGTGCGGCAGGCACAAGTCATGTAGAAACAATATAAGACAAAGTCGCCGCCTGAGGTTTGACTTGACCAAACCAAATTTGTCTTTTTGTGTCCTGCAGACGTCAGTGAAAACGATCTCCGTTCTGTGAAAGAGGAGCCAGACTTGACTCACATCAAAAAGGAGGAGGAGGAGGAGATCAACAAGTCACCACTGAACGTTGTCCCTATAAAGAGTGAAGATGCAAACAAGGATGAGAGTGAGGACAACAGAGGGGCGGAGCCGACAAGCAGCAGCTCAAGTCATCACGTGACAACAGAAGGTGATGAAGACCACTGGGGGCCAGCACATAATGAGGGCACATTATCAGACGCTCATGACGATGATGATGATGACGTTGACGTTGACAGTGGGCAAGCCAAAGGTGAAAGGGCATGTCACACTGACTCATTAACTTCAAAGCTGTCTTTAAAACCGCACACAAGAACACACAGTGGAGAAAAACAGTTTTCTTGCTCAGTTTGTGGCAAAAGCTTCCTGCATAAGTCAATGTTAACAATCCACACAAGAACACACAGTGGAGATAAACCCTTTTCATGCTCAGTTTGTGGAAAATGCTTCTCTCAAAAGGGAAATTTAACAGAACACACAAGAACACACACTGGAGAAAAACCCTTTTCCTGCTCAGTTTGTGGGAAAAGCTTCTCTGGAAAGTCTAATTTAAGAAAACACACAACAACACATAGTGGAGAAAAACCTTTTTCTTGCTCAGTTTGTGGGAAAAGCTTTTCTCTAAAGTCACGATTAAAAGAACATACAAGAACACACACTGCAGAAAAACCTTTTTCTTGCTCAGTTTGTGGTAAAAGCTTCATCCAAAATTCGCATTTAACAAGCCACACAAGAACGCACAGTGGAGAAAAAACCTTCGCCTGCTCAGTTTGTGGCAAAGGATTCTTTCTGAAATCAACTTTAACAAAACATGGAAGAACACACAGTGGAGAAAAACCTTTTTCCTGCTCAGTCTGTGGAAAATGCTTCTCTGTAAAGTCAACGTTAACAAGCCACACAAGAACACACAGTGGAGACAAGCCATTCAGTTGCAGCGTTTGTGCTAAAAAATTCTCCGCTAAACGTAGTGCTGCGAGACACGATTGTGCTGGTGAGAAAAGCAGCGATCCTTGAAGCTTAAAAAAAGACAACAAAAAACTGAAGGAACTGACTCTTTGTGGTAAGATGTAAATGTGATTTTGAATGAAATATGATAAATTTAACTTTGCAAAGCTCTTTTATTGACACTAAGCCAATCTGATCCGTGCCAGAAGAAGCAACGTGTCTGAGTGATGATGATTTGTTTTGGCGTTTACATCAAACATGTAAATAAAAATAATTGCCTTTGCTTGGAACAACATTTTTTAACATTATGCTTTTCAGTTGTCTTTTTAATCGTACTTTAATGGAAAAGGTGTGAGAAGAAACGGTGCTTATGAAATCGGTGCTTTCCACAATCATCAATAAAATCACTTGTTCCACTTGCTCCACTGGCCTTCATTTAGCTGTGTGAAAAGGTGAAAAACAGAACTCGAAGTTGAACTATAAAAAGAACCAGACAGAGAAAGGCAAATCGTCTCAGTTTCTCTCAAAGGTTTTGGAATGTCAGGTGTAGGAGCTGTAAAATAAGCTGAAGACCATATTAACCTCAAGTAACCTTATGTAATCAGTTTGTATGTGTAAACCTTGCAGGTATTAATTTTTACATGTCAGTCGACCCTACACATTGTAATGAAACTATAGACATCCCAGCTTCAGACGATGCAAAAACTTTAGATGAGATCTGGTGGCGATGCGGATTAAGAGTATACACCAGACTTCCTAGAAACGCCTCCACTATTTGTACACCAGTCACAGTCTCAGACCACACGTACATTATGACCACACAACCAGCCACAGATACGAATGCTAGAAGCCTCGTGTGTTGTGCACGCACCAACCGTGCGCACACTCCACTTTCGCTGTGATTGGTGGTGTCACGGGGGGGGGCGTCTTTTCTTATTAGTAGGTGCACTCACCTGTGGGTAGTGGTTGTTTGGTTTGGATCGTGTGGTGGGGTGAGCATGGGGAAGAAACCTTTTGCTGACCGTACAATTCAGCATAAAAATCATCAACTGTGAGCGCAACGTGTACTGGACTTCAGAGTAAAACAACCGTCGAACGTCGGCCAACTCTTGTTGCGGAAAAAAAGAGAGAGAGATATGATCACCCAAAGAGAGCGACAATGAATGACAAGTAAGTGCCTGTCATTTGCTTCCGCTATGGATGCGCCTCTAAAGACAGTCATGCCAGTTGGGATGCGCATCAATGTTTCCACCCCCTTGTCTTAGCCTGCCGTGGCGTCATTTAAGTTGGACGCTACATCAGGAGTTGGTAACTTGATGGCGACTGGAGTCAGCGTTTATTTGTCACCACGAAGGAGATGATCCGCATCACGCAGTTCGTTGCTGCCGCTGTTGCTGCGCGTCTCAATACTGAAATGAAATAAATAATGAAATATTTAAGTACTTAAATAAACGCCAAGATAGTTTTTTAATAATTAATATTTAAATGACAAAATAGTGAAACATTTCAATTTGAAATTCTCAACCACATACAGAGTAAATTAAATTCATAATCATATAGAAACATTTATTCAATATTGAACAAATTTAGGAATCCTAATTTTGAAAGATAAAAAAAATTCTCATATCAAATTTTAAGTAATAAATTAATTCAATAAATATTTGGGCACATATTTAAATGAGCAAATATTTTGACAAATACTCAAGATTGAGATAAAAAGTATTTAAAAATATTGTATATTTTTTACATGTTAAAATAATTGAATAAATATTGTTGTAAACTCAATCTAAAGGATCTATATCAAGAAGAGCAAAACGTTCCGTTAAAAATAGTGTCTGGGCATTTTTGTTCGTCATGACATGCAATGATTTTTTTTTAATAACTTGAGGTCATTCATCCAACTGTTGATTTGGGGCTTCGCCTTGAGGTATTTACATCAATGGATGAAATATTCCATCCATCCATCCATCTTCTGTACCGCTTCTCCTCACTAGGGTCGCGGGGGGTGCTGGAGCCTTTCCCAGCTATCTTTGGGCAGTCGGCGGGGGACACCCTGAACTGGTTGCCAGCCAATTGCAGGGCACACAGAGACGAACATCCATCTGCGCTCACACTCATACCTAGGGGCAATTTAGAGTGTGTTTTTGGAATGTGGAAGGAAACCGGAGTACCAGGAGGAAATCCACGCAAGCACGGGGAGAACATGCAAACTCCAGACAGGCTGGCCGGAGCCGGGATTGAACCCACGCCCGATGATGTCTCTCACTGTGAGGCCATCGTGCTAACCAGTCGGGCCACCGTGCCGCCCGGATGAAATGTTTTGCAAGTGAAATTAAATTGTAACCAAAAAGTCCATGTCCTTCTCTACACTAACTATACTTCAACTTTAATGGACGACATCCTCACATTGTTTTTTCTTTTTTCTTCCTTTCCTTATTTTTGTTGTTCAACAATGCAGTTTTTGTATTCAATATGTTCCAAAGTTGTTTGCGTATCGATAAAAAAAAGTACCATGGCGCCATCTAACAACGAAGACGCAAATGTACAACTCCGAGTGGTGACGTTTGCTTATTAAAGATAAATGAATAAATAATACAAACAAAAACGTTTATAGAAGCATATAGATCTCAAGGGACAATCTTATTGAACCAAATAAAGATATTTGAAAACAAAAAAAAACATTTGAATTTTTACAAAAACAATAAGAGCAGCATGTTAGAATGCAGAAGACCCTTCTATCGACTGTGTTTGAGTCTTCCCGGATGTCGTACTGTTGTAAAACGCGATTGGACAGTAAACAGCCAATCAGAATTAGCCCGAGTGTCCGACTCCTGATTGGTAAATAATTGTGGCACAGTTTGCATCCTAAGCGTAAAACTGTGTTTCGTACCCAAGAGGAGAGAGACGCCGGAAGAGTTGCTCTTTTTGTGGAACCCACGCAGAGACAGTTCAACACCCGTTTTGGATCGGCTCATACTCAAGGACATTTTGGAAGGACTTCAATAAATTTGTCAGTTTATTTCTTTATAAAGACTTTTCTTTAAAGTGGGAAAATGTTGTTTTCTGTTTCTTTTAGAAAAGTGGTGCTGAAGATTTTTTTTTTCATAATTTATTTGCTAATACTAATACTGTACTTTCAGCCAATGGTGTACTTAAATATTGACCAATGATGTATTTTGTTTACCATTACAGTATTCTTATTACAGTACTTCTATCACTGCAGCATTTCTACCATTGCAGGACGTTCACTATTACAGTACTTTTATCATTGCAGTACTTTTATCATTGCAGTATTTTTCAATCGTTGCAGTACTTTTTACCATTACAGTACTTTTATCATTGCAATATTTTTATGATTGCAGTATTTTCAATCATTCAGTAGTTTTTATCATTACAGTGTTTCCCCCTCCGTATAATGGACAAACATTAGGAGTGTTTCCTTACACTTAGATACGTTTATACTGTGTATATTTGCATGCTTTTTATGAATGTCTGCTGCTAATGTTATACATTAACGGCTACATTACGCCGCCGACTCTGTGTGATCTATATCCTTGCTGCTGTAACACCTCAAATTTCCCCATTGTGGGACTAATAAAGGATATCTTATCTTATCTTATCTTAATACATAGGGCTAGGTTTTTATTCATGAATGTAAGTTTTGCAATCAAAAACCAACATTTTCACACTGACACTGTTTTCGATATTAGACTTTGAATTGACTCCACGAACACAAAGGCTCAGAAAAAAGGCCAGTTGAGCAAGTGATTTTATTGATGACTGTGGAAGGTACCGATTTCATCAGCACCATTTCTTCTCACACATTTTCCATTAGGTGCGATTAAAAAGACAACTGAAAAGCATAACGTTAACAAATGTTGTTCCAGGCAAAGGCAATTAATTTCATTTACATGTTTGATGTAAACACAAAAAAATCATCATCACTTAGACACATTGGTTATTCTGGCAATGATCACATTGGCTTAATATCAATAAAAAAGCTTTGCAAAATTAAATTGATCACATTTTATTCAAAATCACATTTACATCTTACCACAAAGTGTCAGTTCCTTCAGTTTTTTGTTTTCTTTTTTTTAAGCTTCAAGGATCGCTGCTATTCTCACCAGCACAATTGTGACTCCGCATGCTGTTGAGTGGAGAATGTTTTCGCACAAACGCTGCAACTAAATGGCTTGTCTCCACTGTGTGTTCTTGAGTGGATTCGTAAATTTGACTTTCCAGAGAAGCCTTTGCCACAAACTAAGCAGGAAAGAGGTTTTTCTTTACCATGGGTTCTTGTGTGCCGTTTTAAAGAGAACTTTGAAGTTAATGATTTCCCACTGTGAGAACATACCCAAAAGTCAGTATGACATGCCCTTTCACCTTTAGCTTGCTCATCATCATCATCATCATCATCATCATCATCCTCATCATCGTCGTCATGAGCGTCTGATAATGTGACCTCATTATGTGCTTGTGATGGCCCCCAGTGGTTCGCATCACCTTCTGTTGTCATGTGATGAGTTGAACTGTTGCTTGTAGGCTCCGCCCCTCTGTTGTCCTCACTCTCATCCTTGTTTTCATCTTTAGTCTTTATAGGGACAAAGTTCAGTGGTGACTTGTTGATCTCCGCCTCCTCCTCCCCCTCCTTTTTGATGTGAGTCAAGTCTGGCTCCTCTTTCAAAGAACGGAGATCGTTTTCACTGACGTCTGTCGGTCACAAAAAGACAAATTTGGTTTGGTCAAGTCAAACCTCATGCGGCGACTTTCTCTTATATTGTTCCTACCGTGCTACCTTGACTTGTGCCTGCCGCACACGGAGCAATGCGTGCGGCCCCGACTTGGACCGGACCATGGGGACATTTCACAAAATTACGTCCTACGATGTAAACCTCCCTTTAGCAGCACAGCTGTGATAAACAAGCAATTAATAAGGAACCACGTTGCGGGAGATGCCCGATTTCATTCCGGACATAGCTGAAGTTAGCACACACAGGCTATTGTGTGCGTCTGATGGAACACCTGTTGTGGGACCCGAACATATTGATGGGGGCCACTGGGGGCCATCGCAACATAATGTCATTGATAGAATAGGAATCGTTCAAGTGAAATATGTTTACAAGTACAGTGAACCCCCGGTTATCGCGGTTAATGGGGACCGAGACCACCCGCGAAAACTGAAAATCCGCGAAGTAGCGTCGCACCTTCAAAAAAAAAAAAAAAAAAGACAAAAGAAAACACAGTGTACATATATACTTCGCACCTATATATATATATATATATATATATATATAAATATATATAGGTGCGAAGTAGCGGCACACCTTCAAAAATGCTTAAAAAAAAAATAAAATATATATATATATATATATATATATGTATATATATATATATATATACTGGTAGAGAGAGAGAGAGTGAAATTCATGTTATAACAAAAAAAAATTATTATTAAAACTTATTTTTTTATTCCCCAGCCATTATTTTTGTATTTATTCAATTACTTCTTTTTGTATTTATTTAATTACTTCGACTTTTACCTGCTGGTACGCCGTCCGGTGTGCCCTGTGAATGTTATGATCCTCCAGCAGAGCTGGAGGATTGAACAGGACTCTCCAAACGCAGACACGGGAAAAAAGGTGGTGAGACAAAGATATTTATTATAATCACAATATAGTCAGTGTAATCAGCGCGTCTCGCAGCAGCTGACGAGACGATCGCTGGAGGAACGCCCACACAGCTGAAAAAACAAAAACACACGCGGCATGACAGGCACGGATCATGACTGTGAAATGAAAGGTGGCATTCTTCATTTATTTATTTATTCATTCATATCTGACAGCCTCGCGCTCCGCCGGTGCCCGGGGAAGGTGCTCCTCTTCGGCTTACTGTGACGCGAGCATGCCCTCCTCCTCGGGAGCTTCCATTCGGTTAAACTTAGGGCCCGCTTGGCACCGCACGTGCCCGGGGAAGGTGCTCATCTACGGCTTAATTGCCATGCACGCCGGCCGGAGCTCTGATACGGTCCGAACCGGGCGAAACGTCGCCACAAATCGTGTCCGGGGGAACCTGCTCTTCTTCGTCTACTCTCTTCTTCGTCCACTCTCCTCTTCGGCGCACGCCGGCCGTCTAACCGCTTCAGCGCCCCCTTGTGCCGCTCGGCGAAACTACAATGCCCCCGAATATTTTTTAGACCCGCGAAGCACTGAACCCGCGAAAGGTGAACCGCGAAGTAGCGGGGTTTCACTGTATTTCATTTTGCATTTAGAGATACTTTCATCATGGGTAACGTATTTTCGCGACCATAAGGCGCACTTTAAAGTCCTAAATTTTCCCCAAAACAAATGAGGCGCCTTGTAATGTGACATGCCTATCATATAGACTGAGCAACTCACTCGACCATCGGGCATGTTCCCCTTGAGGTATTTCAGAGTGCATGGTAGCACACCCTGCTGGCCAAAATCTGAGACATCTGTGCTTCGATTTGACTTTGACATATACATTATGTGAATACGTTCGTTGGGTGATGGTGCAGGAGAAAGCTGGACAAAAGGGCAGCTGTCCCCGATGTTGTAGTCTGTCTTATCATTCATGTTATTGCAAGCAAGAAACATCACGGGTTTAGACAACAGACAAAAATAAAAACACACTGCCCAAAGCACACCACTCACAACCAGCCATCTGATTGGCAGATGCTCCCAGAATGCCTCAGTATTGTTTTTGTGTTGTTTTTATTTCTTTTGGGGATATGAATGGCATGAGAGATACATGTTTTGTGTAAATTTTATTTCTTTGTTTCATTGTTTGCTTGTAAGCTGTTCAGAGATATTTTTGGTTTTGATTTGAAACCGTGACTCAAAGGTGTGGTGACCAGTGAAATCCCTCCCCTCACGTCGTCGATTAGCTATGTTGCCATGACATCTCTCATTGGTTTGTCGAGCCGCTACTGGCAGAAATCCCTTATTCGCATCTATTCTGGAGCCAGAAATTAGAAGAGATGTGACGTCAGTGACATTTAGTGGTGAAGGTTGTCGAAGCATTTATTTTTAACACGGGCGGCATTTTGAACAGACACACGTCAATGAAGGCAGCTTTATTTTCTTTCATACTGCATCCTCCTTGATTGAGCACATTTTTGGCACAATCTGTGAGTACATATATAATTAAGCACATTTTTATGCAGTATGATTATTAGTTCAGCGGACATTCTTATTTTACAAGCTTTTTTGCTACCTTTAAGCTGCCAGTATTTTGTGTTTCCTTTTGTTGTGGTTGAATGTATCTTTAAATATTATTTCATCCAATAACAGTCAAGGTTAGCACATGTTTTGTGTGTTTGCATATATATATATATATATATATATATATATATATATATATATATATATATTTAGATCTGTTTCCTTATCCACATATTTTCCTTGTCATTCTCTGTATTTGTTTGCAGTTCCACAAAAAGGACTTCCATAAAAACGTGACGTAAGACACTCACTCCTCTTTGTGTTTTTATTGGAAAATTGTTGAGCTCGTTGTTGTCAGATTCCGCTTACCCGGGGTCGGGGACCACATCGGGATCGTTGGTTCCCAAGTGCCGGCTCTCCGTCCAACGGGTCCGAGAGGGGTGGGGGTGGAAGCAGGTGAAGGGCGGCGGGGAAGAGGAAAAGAACGAGTCCCTTCGCCGCCGCGCACCCTTCCTCCGCCTCAAGCCCCACTATTTACTTTCTAAGCCGGTGTCGAGGCGAACTCGCCTAGCTTCGCTAACTGCCCTGTAATTATTATTGTTCTTTTTACATCTACGCGCGTAGATTTATAATCTTTTACGGAGCCAATCCGGTCTTCCATCGCTCGCGGGGCCACCGAATCGGGAGCTCCGCGATCCGACCACTCCGTTTTTACGGCAGCTTCGCCTCAGTGAATCTGTTTGCATTTGTTATTGACCGAGTGGATTTTCGTTGCCCTTGTGAGGACCGCACGGATTTGTTTCTCAAAGCCGGAGTAAACTTTATTACTTTATTTTTATTTTTAGGTTGTCGGTACTTAGCCGTTCGCTCACGTATGTAAAGGGTCGAGTGGTGAGAATGAATCAAATCATAAGAATGACAGAGATAGTTTTTTAGAATCGAAAATCTTACAAGATTTATTTAGGAACACAAGGGATCGTGTGACATACATCCAGGAAGTGTTTTAACATCCGAACCCGCCAGTTGCGGGATACAGAAAGGACAAACCCGACGGCATCACAGAGTCCCCGCAGTCACAATCGGTGCGAGAAATAAGAAAGATTCCATCGAAGACGAGGAACAGATAGAAAAGAGGGGTTAAAAGATTTTTAAATCATCATATGTCAAGTCTGAATTTAAATAGTGAGCCTCCTGAGAGTGATCAGTTCCCGAAGAGCCCCAGGGTTCGAATTCTAGCGATAAGGCGAAATAAGAGGGGAAAAAACAGAAATAACTTTGGACAAAGTTATTTCTTCGGTTTCGTTACCTTATCGGGGTTAAGCCTTTTTAGTGGTGTCCAATCGATAGAGGAAAGGTAAAACCCATCCCGCCGAGGGACCAGAGTCCGGCCGGGGCGAGAGAAGGTGGAAAAAAGCCTAAGTCCCGAAAAAGGGGAAAAATGCACAAAAATAGAATCCTCCGTCAAAGTGTCCCCATGAAATGCGAAAAGAGAGCCCTTAGTGCCTCTCGGGCGAGGCTTACATAGTCCTGCTTTGCCTCAAAGTTTCCATGATTCATAGTCACGAGTGGATAGTCCCACTGACTCACAGCTAGTTTTTTTCCATTCCCTTACCACTAACCAGGGCGTTGACTTGTTTTTCTCTGATCCTCTCAGCTCACTAGTTAAACCCAACCAATGTAATACAATGCAGCTCAATACATTGGATACATAATACACATGTTGTTACATTCTCTCTTTGTAATCAACAGGTTATACACTTTTCCATTTCTTCTTCATCATGTGTCATCATCGGAAAGTAATAATGTACACAAGTGTTAGAATAATATGAAGAGGTTATTATACATTTGCCGTGATGCAGCTTATTTTAATATGTAGTGCATATAACATGTTGCAGTTTAATAGAGTGAACTATGCTGAGTGTTTACAGTCAGAGTGGAGGTACAGGAGGACACCTCTACTGCAGGGAGGTGTCTGCAATTGGCAGGGCGGCGGCACTTCTTCAGAAGTGAGGATGAAGTAAACAACATTGTGATGAGGCCTGATAGAAGAAGTTGGCATCAAAGTCTGAAGTAATCAACATCGTGCTGGGTCCTGATAGAGGAAGTTGACGTCAAAGTCAGCTGCGACTCACAGCGGCACGCCAACGATAAACCGGACTAAACCAGTTTTTAGTAGACGAACTGTACCACCCTCGAGTGTAATCTGATTTCTTGAAGTGTAATCTGATTCCCCGATGTTATAAAAGGGAATGTGTGAAAAGCATCAGGGAACAGAAGGAAGATGAAGTTGCCAAATAAACTTTGTTAACCTCTCTGTTTCCACTTGAGCTGAATGCCTCTCTTCTTTTAGCTACGACCCCTATATGTCAAATTGGCGAACCTGACAACAAGTAATGTTCATACACAAAGCAGTTTCAAAGCAAAACCATTTTATACATTATGGCTAAATATGTAACTTGATCATTCTTTCAAAAGTTGCATGTTTCTTATACAATACATGGTAAAAGCAATAATCATTCCAACATTAGAACAACTAGTCATCCTGACTAACTGTCTAACTATGCAGCGAGTCATCCGGCCCAACTAGGGTTTTCCCCTGTGAGTCACTCTGACTGGCTGTCTAAGTTAACTAGGGGTTTTCCCCCAATCCATTCGTGTTATGTGATTCATCGTAAGTCATGTGTTGAACATAGCAAGAGCATTTTGAGGCATTGACTTTGATATGTGTATGTTTTAACTATTTTTTATTAACAATAAGACCCCCATCTGAGCTGGCGTGCCGTCGGCACTGTCGCCATCTCGTGTCTATTCTTGAGAATTGTTTGTTAAGGCTAAATTTAGTGACCTTTCTACTCGGTCTTAGTCCAATTCATACTATATTACCTCCTATATGTTCTATCACTTTGCCTGACAACGCGCGTCACTCGACACTGTCTACACCATATTTTCAGTTCTACACATGGTCAGGGCAGAAGATTGAAAAGGTTTCCATATCAAGAGCGCAAGTGTGGATGTCCTACACACTACTCCAGCAGTAAGTCCGACCGACATGAAATATCTAACTTGGAAAATAGGTCAGAATGTGGAGCTTCAAATGGGTCATCTTCACGTTATTCCAAGTCAAATGCAAAAAGAGCATCATCCTCGCATCGCTCTGCCAAATCAAATTCAAGCCAGATCGCAGCAGAAGCACGAGCAAAGGTGGAAGCTGGACGGAAAAAAAGCTGAATATGCAAAACTCCAAAATGACATGATGGTTCAACGCACGCAAATTGATGCAACACTGAACGCTCTTAAAGAAGAAGGCGAAGCTGAAGATGCACTGGCGACTGCAAAGGTGCTCGAAGCTGCTGCAGAAAACCAAAACGCTGAGAGTGATGCAGCTATTGGTCTCCTTTATCACCAGCGGATTTTAAGTAACGTACAAATGGCTCTATTAATGCGCACTTCAGCCATCGAATAAAAGATTAATATAATGATAAAAGAGAGACGGGAAATACTTTACAACCCCAACACGAAGACACCTTTGATGCCAATCGGCACGTGTTGCGGCACGTATTGCCACTTACCACACAAAGTTTCAAGCATCCTCAAACCACGCTCCAACAAATGTCTCCTCATGCCAACGACGATGATTTCACTCCCTACTTACCACAGGACATCAGCACAGCGAGTTCACCACACAAGGTCAGTGACAAGCACGCACTCAAGTCTACAGACGTCTCTGACCTAGTCGCTTTCCTCGCTCGACGCGACCTCCTCAACGCAGGGTTCACAGTGTTTGACAATCGTCCAGAGAACTATATGTCATGGAAATCTTCTTTCCACAATGCCCTTGAAGGCTTGAAGCTCAAACCTAGCGAGCAGCTGGATTTACTCACCAGGTGGCTTGGCGGGGAGTCCCTTCAACATGCCCTGAGGATCAGAGCGGTCTATGTCAACAATCCAACAGTGGGACTCGACAAGCTATGGCAACGTTTGGATAAAGCTTATGGCTCTCCAGAGGTGATCGAGGCTTCGTTGTTTCAACGTCTGGAAGATTGACCAAAAATCACAAACAAAGATAACCAACGTCTTCAGGAGCTTGCAGACCTTCTCCTTGAAATAGAAGCCGCAAAGAATGAAGGCTACCTACCAGGTCTCAGTTTCCTTGACTCAGCCAGAGGCATAAACTCGATTGTGGAAAAGCTTCCGCATAATCTCCAAGACACATGGGTTAGTCGAGGGACGGCATACAAGAAAGAGCACCTCGTCCATTATCCCCCTTTTTCCTTTTTTGTTGACTTTGTGAATAGTCAAGCAGACATGAGAATGGATCCAAGTTTTTCCCTCCAAGGTTTCAGCACAGCACCTTGCAAGGATGAGAAGCCTTCACCTAAGCAGTGGAAAGCTAGACTTCCTGTCTCAGCAAATAAAACAGAGGTTGAGGCCTCCAACTCCTCAGATGAAGACAACTCTCGCATAGACCCAGAGAAGAACTGTCCCCTTCACAAGAAACCACACTCTCTCAGGAAATGTAGGGGTTTCAGAATGAAGAGTTTGGAAGAAAGGAAGAGTTTCCTGAAAGAGCATTATATTTGCTTCAGATGTTGTATGTCAACAAGCCATAAAGCCAGGGATTGTAAGATTGACATTCGCTGCGCTGAGTGCAACAGTGACCGCCACATCTCAGCCCTACATGAGGGTCCACCTCCCTGGATGCCAAAAGAACCCATCGCTTCAGTAGGGGGCGAGTGCGGGGAGGAAGTTCAGGAGAACTCGCCTGTAATGACCTCCAGCTGCACAGAGGTCTGCGGGGAGGGTTTAAGAGGGAAGTCATGCTCCAAAATGTGTCTGGTCCTGGTGTATCCTAAAGGGCATCCTGAACAGAAGAAGAGAATGTATGTGGTATTGGCCGACCAGAGTAACAAGTCACTGGCCAAAACCGCCTTCTTTGACATGTTTAGCGTTCAAGGAATGGTCTGCCCCTACACGCTGAAAACATGCTCTGGCATAACGGAGACCAGTGGAAGAAGAGCCACAGATTTTATGATAGAGTCTATGGATGGCGCAGTTTCCCTAGCACTACCAACACTCATTGAGTGTAATCTGATACCAAATAACAGAGAGGAAATTCCAACTCGCGAGGCTGCTATACATCATCACCATCTTAGATCAATTGCTTCCAAGATACCCCCTCTTGATCCCTCAGCTGAAATCCTTCTGCTGCTGGGACGGGATATCATTCAAGTCCACAAAGTCTGCAGTCAATGCAATGGGCCACATAATGCACCATACGCCCAACGCCTTGATTTGGGATGGGTAATTATCGGAGATGTGTGCCTTAAGGGAGCCCACAAACCCATTGTGAACACTTTCAGGACCAGTATCCTGGAGAATGGTCGAGCCGGCTTCTTTACACCCTACGTGAACAGCATCTGTGCCAAAGAGAGGTTCGCAGCTGAACATCCCAAACAGCTTCACAGAAGCTCAGCCCAAGACAAGCTCGGCAAGCAGATTTTTTGCCATTCGGTAGATGACAATAAACTGGCACTATCAGTTGAGGATGAAATCTTCCTTCGCATCATGAGTGAACATTTCTCTAAGAATGAATCAAACAGTTGGGTGGCACCACTTCCGTTCCGGGTTCCAAGACAGCGCTTACCAAACAACAGGGAACAAGCACTCAAACGTCTTCTGTCACTTCGGTGTACCTTGAAGAAGAAACCAGAAATGAAGGGCCACTATGTGGAATTCATGAAACAGATGTTCTGTAATGGACATGCAGAAGTAGCCCCTCCTCTGAAATATGATGAAGAATGCTGGTATCTGCCAAGCTTTGGTATCTACCATCCCCAGAAGCCAGGCCAAATCAGAGTAGTCTTCGACTCGAGTGCTCAGCACAACAACACATCCCTTAATGATGTGCTGCTTAGGGGCCCAGATCTGAACAACAGTTTGGTTGGTGTGCTTGTACGCTTCAGATCGGAACCTATAGCGATAATGGCTGATATACAACAAATGTTCCACAGCTTTTTAGTTCAAGATACGCATCGTAATTACTTGCGCTTCCTGTGGTTTCACAACCATCAAATCGACGGGGACATTGTGGAGTACCGCATGAAAGTCCACGTGTTTGGAAATTGCCCGTCACCAGCCGTTGCCATATATGGGCTGAAGAAGACGGCCGTGGAAGGAGAAGAGGAGTATGGAGCCGATGTGAGACTCTTCGTTGAACGCCACTTTTATGTCGATGATGGACTCAAGTCATTCTCCAGTGTGATGGAAGCAGTTGACGTGTTGGAGAGAGCGCAACACATGCTAGCTCAATCCAATCTACGATTGCACAAAATCACATCTAACAGCCCTGATGTCATGAGAGCGTTTCCAAATAAAGACCTTGCCAAGGAGCTGCAAGGGATTGAACTTGGGCAGGATTTCACACCCATGCAACGCAGCCTGGGCCTTGGCTGGGACCTGTCCACGGACACATTCCAGTTTCGAGTGGACACCTGTGAGAGACCATTCCCAAAACGTGGCGTACTGTCTACTGTGAACAGTTTATACGACCCTCTGGAATTTGCTGCACCCGTCAGCATTCAGGGTCGATCTATACTCAGAGACATTACTCGCAATGGTAGTGACTGGGATGCACCACTCCCAAAAGAGAGTCAAGAAGAGTGGCAAAAATGGAAAGATGCATTGAAGGACTTACAAGAGCTGAAAATTCCAAGAATGTACACGTCACTCCCTCTGTCTGCAGCTCAGAGAAAAGTAATGTGTGTTTTTTGTGACGCTTCCACAAAAGCTATAGGTGCAGTCGCTTATCTGAAAGTGACAGATGTCAAGTGTCACAGCGAAGTAGGGTTCATCTTCGGGAAAGCAAAGCTTTCCCCCACACCTGAGATCACAGTTCCACGACTCGAGCTCTGTGCCGCTGTATTGGCTGTGGAGATAGCAGATCTGCTCCAAGAGGAGTTGGACGTGGCTTTGGATGATGTCAAGTTATTCACCGATAACAAGGTGGTGCTTGGCTACATCTACAATGAGGCAAGTCGCTTCTACGTTTATGTCCACAATCGTGTGCAGCGCATCAGACGTTCCACTAAGGCAAATCAGTGGTGCTATGTGCACACCACCGACAACCCAGCTGATCATGCCATTCTTTCATTGCCGGCAGAGAAGCTGGCCTTTTCTACATGGCTAGCGGGACCTGCTTTCCTCACGACCAGAACAAAGAATCGATCCCCAGAAAAGACTTTTAGTCTTGTTAATCCTGGGTCAGATGTAGATGTACGGACAGAAGCCACCACTTGTGTCACCAATTTGTTACACAGCAAACTTGGAAGTACATGCTTCGAACGGTTCTCTGCTTGGAATCGCCTCCTAAAGGCTGTTGCACGACTTGGACACATCGCTAAGTCCTTTACCAAGGGGTCCAAGGACAACAATTGTCAGGGATTTCACATGTGCTGTGAACACATCAACAAAGAGAAGGTCAAACAGGCCAAAGCCACAATCATTCGTACCATACAGAGTGAAATATATGCAGAGGATATCAAATGTCTACAAGAGGGGCGACCAATCCCTAAGGCAAGCCCACTCAGCAAGCTCTGTCCTTTCATTGATCCTGATCAAATCCTCAGGGTTGGAGGTCAGCTAGCGAGAGCCCAGATCACATCCGATGAGTTGCACCCTATACTTATTCCTAGCAGACACCACATTACTCAGCTGCTGATCCGACACTTGCACAAGAGAGTTTGTCACCAGGGCAGACATTTCACGGAAGGAGCCATAAGGGCAGCCGGATTCTGGATCGTTGGGGGAAAGAGAGCGATCAGTAGCTTCATCTTCAACTGTGTGACCTGCTGCGAGCGGCGAGGGAAACAGGAAGAACAGATCATGGCTGACTTGACTACCGACCGACTACGTACAGATCCACCCTTTACAGTCAATGCCAAAAGATGGGCAGTCATTTTTACCTGCATGTGTACGCGGGCGGTCCACATTGAGGTGATCGAGTCTATGGATACGTCATGCTTCATAAATTCGCTCAGGCGTTTTTTTTCGCCATTAGAAGCTCTGTGAAGCGGTTCCGATCGGACTATGGCACGAACTTTGTGAGTGCCGGCAGAGAGCTGCAGACCGACAAAAGCGGTTGCCACAACTCACAAATCGATAACTATCATGCAGAACAGGAGTGCAAATGGAAGTTGAATCCCCCGCATGGCTCTCGCATGGGTGGAACATGGTTGGTGTTGTACGCCGTATCCTGCATGCCATGCTCCTTCAGCATGGCCATGCTAGGCTCACACACGAAGTTTTGGTGACTTTCATGGTTACTGCAATTATCAATGCAAGGCCCCTCACTTCTGTCTCCACGGATCCAGATCAGCCTGTAATACTCACTCCTGCTATGCTGCTGACCCAGAAGGTTGGCACACCGCATGTACCACCTGGCCAATTCAATGACGGCGATCTCTTGAGGAGTCAATGGCAGCGAGTCCAGATCCTCGCTAACATGTTCTGGGATCGCTGGGAAAAGGAGTATATGAGTATATGAGTTTCGTTGTATAGGGAGGACCAAGAAGCCGAAGCTGCAGGAAGGAGATGTTCTTTTGAAGGTTGCTCAAATGAAGAGGAATGACTTGCCGGTCGGGCTACATAGAAAATGAGAAGTCAATGTCTCGACTTAACATACAATTGTTTGATGTGTTTCGCCTTAACTGACAATCGTATGTTATTTGTGTGAGTTGTTTACTTGTTAAATATTTGTGTCAATATTTTGTTCAATCTTAATGTTATGGAAAATTATTTTGCATTAAGGTTTTTGTTATTTATTGTGGCCACCTGCTTTTGAAGAAAGTGCCTTTCGCTTCTTGTACGAGAGGATTCTTTGTGAAGCCAGGACAACACGACCTTGACTCATAAGTAGGCTCAACGCAGAAAAAGTATCTTTTTGTTTTAAGATTCCACAGTTCCTGTCAAATAAATCTTCATCTTCCTGTGTGCGTCAGTATCTTCCCACGCACTTCTCTCACTGAGATCACTCTGCAGACTGACCCAAAAGACAATTTATTTTCCAGACTATCTCATTGATCTTCCCTTACTGCTGAAAATTCCACAAAATCTGGGGTCAGACTTGGGATAGCTGAATATCCGCTGGTGAAATTCAGGGACGCTGGCGGGTGACCTCCAGAGTCCAATTAAGACAGCAGCAGCCACAAACTGCGTGATGCAGATTATCTCCTCCGTGGTGACAACCAGCGCTGACTCCAGTCGCCATCAGGTTGCCAACTCTTGACATTCCAAAACCTTTGAGAGAAACTGAGACTACTTGCATTTCTCTCTCTTGTTCTTCTCATAGTTCAACTTCTTGTTCAGTTTTTCACCAATTCACTCAGCGTAATGAAGGCCAGTTGAGCAAGTGGAACAAGTGATTTTATTGATGATTGTGGAAGGAACCGATTTCATAAGCACAGTTTCTTCTCACACCTTTCCCATTAGGTACGATTAAAAAGACAACTGAAAAGCATAACGTTAACAAATGTTCCAGGCAAAGGCAATTAATTTTATTTACATGTTTGATATAAAACATACACAAAAAAAATCATCATCACTCAGACACATTGGTTATTCTGGCAATGATCACATTGGCTTAATGTCAATAAAAACTTTGCAAAATTTAATTTAGCATATTTTGTTCAAAATCACATTTACATCTTTCCACAAAGAGTCGGTTCCTTCAGTTTTTTTTGTCCTTTTTTAAGCTTCAAGGATCGCTGCTATTCTCATAGGGCTGGGCGATAAACCGAAAATTTACTGTGACCGAAATTTAATACAATCATTTTGCCCATGTCGGTAAATTCTGTGTTTAAAAAAAAAAGAAGTCCTTTCTGTCTGCAGCTATGTTCATGCCCCTTTAAGACGGCTTGAGCGGCTGTAGTCACGTGACTCCACCCAGCTGAACAAGAAAGAAAACTGACAACGCGGTCGTTGCTGGCGATTCAAATCCAGAAGCGACTGACACGGCTGAAGACGAAGTAACGTTAGTTGAAGTTGTTCCTGTTGTGCTTGTCCCGAAAAGAAATTTGACATCTGTCAACAAGAGTCTTCAGGGTTTTTTTTGTCCTTTTTTTAAGCTTGAAGGATTGCTGCAACTCTCACCAGAACAATCGTGTCTCTCAGCACTCTGTTTAGTGAAGAATTTTTTAGCACAAACGCTGCAACTAAATGGCTTGTCTCCACTGTGTGTTCTTGTGTGGATTGGTAAATTTGACTTTACAGAGAAGCGTCTCCCACAAACTGAGCAGGAAAAAGGTTTTCCCACACTGTGTGTTCTTCTATGTTTTGTTAAAGTTGACTTATCAGAGAAGCTTTTGCCACAAAGTGAGCAGGAAAAGGGGTTTTCTCCACTGTGTGTTCTTATATGTTCTGTTAAACTTGACTTTCGAGAGAAACCTTTACCGCAAACTGAGCAGGAAAAAGGTTTTTCTCCACTGTGCGTTCTTGTGTGCATTGTGAAATGATATTTTACTGAGAAGCTTTTGCCACAAACTGAGCAGGAAAAAGGTTTTTCTCCACTGTGTGTTCTTGCGTGGCTTGTTAAATTAGACTTTTGAGAGAAACTTTTGCGACAAATTGAGCAGGAAAAGGGTTTTTCTCCACTGTGTGTTCTTGTATGTTTTGTTAATCGTGACTTAAGAGAAAAGCTTTTACCACAAACTGAGCAAGAAAAAGGTTTTTCTCCACTGTGTGTCCTTGTGTGGATTGTTAAATTAGACTTTCGAGAGAAGCTTTTACCACAAATTGAGCAAGAAAAGGGTTTTTCCCCACTATGTGTTCTTGTGTGGCTCGTTAAATGAGACTTTTGAGAGAATCTTTTGCTACAAACTGAGCAGGAAAATGGGTTTCCTCCACTGTGTGTTCTAATATGTTCTGTTAAACTTGACCTTCGAGAGAAACTCTTGCCACAAACTGAGCAGGAAAAAGGTTTTTCTCCACTGTGTGTTCTTGTGTGCATTCTTAAACTTGACTTTCGAGAGAAACTCTTGCCACAAACTGAGCAGGAAAAATGTTTTTCTCCAGTGTGTTCTTATGTGTTTCATTGAACTTGACTTGAGAGAGAAACTCTTGCCACAAACTGAGCATGAAAAAGGTTTTTCTCCACTATGTGTTCTTGTGTGGATCGTTAAATGAGACTTCCGAGAGAAGCTTTTGCCACAAACTGAACAGGAAAAAGGTTTTTCTCCACTGTGTGTTCTTGCGTGCCGTTTTAAAGACGACTTTGAAGTTAATGATTTCCCACAGTGAGGACATACCCAACAGTCAGTGTGACATGCCCTTTCACCTTTGGCTTGCCCATCAACATTGTCATTGTCATGGTCAACATCATCATCAGAATCGTCATCATCATCATGAAGACAGCGTGATGATGTCTCCTCACTATGTGCTTGTGATGGCCCCCAGTGATTAGCATCACCTTCTGTTGTCATGTGATGACTTGAACTGATGCTTGTAGGCTCCGCCCCTCTGTTGTCCTCACTCTCACCCTTGTTTTCATCTTCAGTCTTTATAGGGACAACGTTCACTGGTGACTTGTTGATCTCCTCCTCCTCCTCCTCCTTTTTGATGTGAGTCAAGTCTGGCTCCTCTTTGACAGAACGGAGATCGTTTTCACTGACGTCTGCATGACACAAAAAGACAAATACACATTTGGTCTGGTCAAGTCAAACCTCATGCGGCGACTTTGTCTTATATTGTTTCGACAGTGCTACCTTGAATTGTGCCTGCCGCACACGGAGCAATGCGTGCGACCCCAACTTGGACCGGACCGTGGGGGCATTTCACAAAATTACGTCCTACGATGTAAACCTCCCTTTCGCAGCACAACAGTGATAAACGAGCAATTAAAAAGGAACCACTTGGCGGCTGATGCCCGATTTCATTCCTGACATAGTCACAGACGTTTCTCAAAGCGAGCTGAAGTTAGCACACACAGGCTATTGTGTGCGTCTGATGGAACACCTGTTGTGGGACCCGAACATATTGATGGGGGCCACTGGGGGCCATCGCAACATAATGTCATTGATAAAATAGAAATCCTTCAAGTTAAATATGTTTACAAGTATTTAATTTTGCATTAAGAGATAGTTTCATCGTGGGTACCGTGTTTTCATGACCATAAGGCGCACTTTAAAGTCCTAAATCTTCCCCAAAACAAACAAGGCTCCTTGTAATGCGACACGCCTATTATATGGACTGAGCAACTCACTCGACCATCGGGCATGTTCCCCTTGAGGTATTTCAGAGTGCATGTTAGCACACCCTGCCGGACAAAATCTGAGACATCTTTGCTTCAAATTGACTGTGACATATATATTATGTGAATACGGTGTTTGGAGATGGTGCAGGAGAAAGCTGGACAAAATGGCAGCTGTCCACGATGTTGTAGTCTGTCTTATCATTCATAAGATAAGATAAGATAAGATAAGATGTCCTTTATTAGTCCCACAATGGGGAAATTTGAGGTGTTACAGCAGCAAAGATATAGATCACACAGAGTCGGCGGCGTAATGTAGCCGTTAATGTATAACATTAGCAGCAGACATTCAGAAAAAGCATGCAAATATACACAGTATAAACGTATCTAAGTGTAAGGAAACACTCCTAATGTTTGTCCATTATACGGAGGGGGAAAACACTGCAATGATAAAAACTACTGAATGATTGGAAATACTGCAATCATAAAAATATTGCAATGATAAAAGTACTGTAATGGTAAGAGTACTGAAATGATAGAAAAGTACTGCATGATAGAAAATACTGCAATGGTAAAAGTACTGTAATAGTAAAAGTACCGCAATGATAGAAAAATACTGCAATGATAAAAGTACTGCAATGATAAAAGTACTGTAATAGTGAACATCCTGCAGTGGTAGAAATACTACAGTGATAGAAGTATTGTAATAAGAATACTGTAATGGTAAACAAAATACATCATTGGTCAATATTTAAGTACACCCTTGGCTGAAAGTACAGTAGTAGTTAATATTGCATCCTAGGACTGCACAATTGCACTAATGCCCTCCCGTTTGTAGGCCTGACCCAATGTTCTTGTTAAAAAGTCTGACAGCAGTTGGCAGGAAGGAGCGGCGAAATCTCTCTTTGGTACAGCGAGGGTGTAAAAGTCTGTCACTGAAGGAGCTGTAAAGTGTTCTCAGAGTGTCATTGAATGGGTGGGCTGGTTTGTCCAGCATTGATGACAGTTTTGCCGTCATCCTTCTGCCCCCCACTGAGTCCACAGAGTCCAGGGAGCAGCCCAGGACAGAGCTGGCCCTCCTCACTAGTTTGTCCAGTCTCTTTTTGTCTCGGCCCGAGATGCCTCCTGCCCAGGAGACCACTCCATAGAAGATGACTGATGAAACCACCGAGTCATAGAAGTTCCTGAGGAGTGTTCCCCGAACGCCAAAGGACCTCAGCCGCCTGAGTAGGAAGAGTCTGCTCTGACCCTTCCTATAGAGAGCGTCTGTGTTGTCGCTCCAGTCCAGTTTATTGTTCAGATGAACACCCAGGTACTTGTAAGTTGAGACCCTCTCAACGTCTGTTCCCTGGATATTCACTGGTGCAGGTGGAGAGTGCAGACGCTTGCGGAAATCCACCACCAGCTCTTTGGATTTCCCAGCGTTGATTTGGAGAAAAAACACACGAAAAAGGCTCAATAGTGAGCCACGCTGCTGTAAACAGGCAGCCACTCGCGCGGCGCCGGAACCGGAAGTTCATGTTATTGCAAGCAAGACACATCACAGGTTTAAACAACAGACTGCAAAAAATAAATAAAAACACATGGCCCAAAGCACACCACTCACATCTCTCTAACTAGCCATCTGATTGGCTGAGGCTCCCAGAATGCATCAGTACTGTTTTTGTATTGTTTTTATTTCTTTTGGGGATACGAATGGCATGAGAGATACATGTTTTGTGTTAAATTTATATATATATATTTATACATACATATTTATATATATATATATATATTTATACATACATATTTATATATATATATATATATATATATAAGAGATAATAGAATTACGCTTTTTTAAATTTTGATGACGTCATAGCCCCGCCCACAGAATTACGCTTTTGTCTCGTTGTCCCCGCCTACAGAATTACGCTTTTGTCCAAAATGGCCGCTATCCCCGCCCCTGTGTTAAAACTATCCAATCTCCAGCCACCTATTTCAAAATATTTACATATTCCCTGCCCGTTGAAGGTTTAATACCACTCCTACAGAATTACGCTTTTGTCGAAGTGGGCCCCGCCTACAGAATTACGCTTTTTGTCTCGTTGTGATGACGTTGTATGTGTGTGTGTGTGTGTGTGTGGGCCAAGGGCCCCGCCTACAGAATTACGCTTTTTGTCTCGTTGTGATGACGTTGTGTGTGTGATTGGGAGGGGGGCTTGGCCCCCCTCCCAAACTGTATGCTTCTTATGTTAAAAACAATGTGTTCCCTGCGTGCGTGCGTCCCCAACCCAAACTGTACTTATGTTATTCATATTTAAATATCTGAAGTATATAAAGCATCCAATGCAATGTTCTATTTAAATAAATAAAATTAAATTAAACGAGTGAAATAATATGAGTTGAAAAGAGCAGGCGTTGTTTTTACCTTTGAATAAGATGTTTATTCGGTGGATATAGGTCATCCATATTTAAATATCTGAAGTATATAAAGCATCCAATGAAATGAGCTATATCTAATTAAATAATGTAGATGTATAAAATTAAATTAAACGAGTGAAATAATTCGAGTTGAGAAGAGCAGGCGTTGTTATTACCTTTGAATAATATGTTTATTTGGTTGATATTTGCCCTTTTTGCAAACATGTCTGGACATATTCCCAGCGACATAAGTTTAAACATGGTATTGTGCAGGCTTGGGGGGTTGTCCGGGCAAGACGCCGGCCATAGACACCCTCCAAGCCTGCAGCAGCCTCAAGGTGTTTCAAAAGATAGTGAGTGGCGACATCCTGTCGATCGGTGGGCAACTGTCGACATCCGGGGGACCACCCTCCTCCTTCTTACCTTTTTTGTAAAATCTGCCTAGTCATGTTTGCATGTCTGGACATGTATTTGTTGGCTACATTTGGACAGTCAAACGCCGTCATTTATCCCGCTACGGACGAGAAAAATGAAGGGTGATGTCTCCACCGCTCCCGCCCCTCGCACCCTCCTATTTCCCTGTACGTCACATCCTTCCTACTGCCGGCAGCCCCCATGTTTGTAGTCCTTTTTTGTAGTCCATACGCTGAGTAAAATAGCAACCAGCCTGGTTAAGAAATAGAATACAGCTAGGTTAAGAATATTGCACACAGCTAGGCAACCCCCATGTTTGTAGTTTATACAGGTAAGCATAGAAATATTAGATATTAGAATATTATATATTATTATAGATATATATATTATAGTATAAATATATATATATATATATATATATAGTTATATATATATATATTTATATATATAATAAATAGCATGCTGCTAAGAAACAGCTTACAGCTAAGAAATAGTATGTAGCTAGGTTAAGAAACAATATACATTTAGGTTAAGAAAATAGCATACAGCTAAGAAACAACATGCGTTTAGGTTAAGAAATAGCAGCTAAGCTAAGATATCATTAAGGTCGTTTTACCAATTATTTTACCTTTCAAGGAGGAGCATCATCTTGTCTGTAGACATCCCCAAGTCATCTTTGCAACAAGCTTTGACATGTTTTCACGTATTTCTTATCTATAGTTGGACAGACAGACGACCACCAAGTTGCGGTCGTGTGTAAGCATAAACAACACCGCCCGCCCCCCAGAATCACGCTTCTGTCAAAAATAAGCACATCCCCTACTATCATATCCCGACCCCAGTCTCAATACAGCCAAATCCCAAGTCACGCTCTGCACAGACAAACCAATTTTTCCGGCTGAAGAGCCAGACCTACTCTAAAAATGAAGACGCTCAGAACAAGACGCCGCATGGTCATGGACATCACACCGAGAAGGGTGACAACCATCGTTGCACCTGATCAGGTTTCTAATAACATTGCAGAGCACTCGTCAGGTAAACGATGCAACTAATCCTTAACTATATTCCTATAATCAATAGCTATATATTTAATCAAAGTATCTTTGTACTGCAGATAGCGGTGTGGATGAACCTACATGCGACCATGACATGACTATGGTTGAAAACGTTGTTGGTGTAGAAACCCTGACAACTGCAAACATGGAACAGGTTGACGCCTGTACAAATGTAGACCAGGATGGAACCCCTACAAAAACAGACGAGGACCAGGCAGGACCATCATACTCTTTATGGGTGGGCGGTACGGGAATCTTACCAACCTCTGTTGTAGCCTCGTACAACACTGGCGAGCCATCATATTCAGGGTGGAGCCGTCCCGTTTCAACAACGCCGCCGTCGACACCTCCGATGACCCCCACCTCGTCGGCAGAATCTTCACAAAACGAGAAGGCACAACAGCCCAGTTGGTCCGACCAGGCTGAATCTCCACAAATCAAGGAGGTACGAGTACCTAGTTGGTCCGAACAAGAGTTCTCAAACCGTTCGCTTGAGCCCTCTAAGGTTCAGACCGTCAACGACCCTGACCCCGGACCTGCACCTATTTCCAAGGATGATGTACAACATATGTCATGGGTTGATCCTCCTAAGGGATGGGTTGATATGGATGTCGTAATAGTTGTTAAAGCGGCGATTCTTTACATGGTCAGACGTTTTTTGATAAAGTATCACAAAAAAAGGGGTTGTTTGCATAGCTATAAATACTTAGGGCATAATTATTATCTAAGACTGCACTATGAACGCATCATGCCGATCCTTTGCGGTAAAAGGTTTTTACCCTGTATTCACTACTTGTTGGATTTGTGTTCTGTAAAAACGGATAAAGAAACAGTCAAGCGAGTTGCAGAGATCTTAATGGTGGACTTAGCACTCGTAAAGGACTTACCGGACCGCCTTAAAGTGGATGAGAGCGTATGTTGTATGATATATCGTGATCAACTTGATATTTTCGAAGAATATCTTATAGAAAATATTAACTTTGACTAAAAATGGGTAATGTGTTGAGAAAATTATCGCTTTTTGGCTATAGAAGCTACTTTGAGTCGCTCGGGTTCGATCGACACGTTTCAAAATATTTTGGAAAATTGGGAAAATGAGATAAGTGACTTAGCATACTCACGTTGTTTAACGATGTGATAAGATACCGTCTCCGTCATCAACAACCTGTGGATCTCGCGCACGAATTGAAGATGTTTGAAGACCTGTTAGAATCAAAAGTTAATCCATCTGTTTTAACCCTGACCTACAGACTTTTTACGTCTTAGAGAATCCTTATCATGTGTAACCAGACTTAACCTTGTCATATTTTTGTATTTCATTCAATTAAAAATGGATGTTTTTAAAAATATGCTTTTGCGTCTGTGTGTTTAGACAAATAACAATGTGACGTTTGTCACTCAATCATAAACCGTCATGAGCGTTAAGCGTTGGTTGAAAAAATTGTACTACGATCCCATTCAACCAGCCAGTTTTGGAGGTGCAGATCGCCTTCATTTAGCTGCGAGGGAGAAAATGGGTCAAAAAGTGACGCGTCATAAAGTCAAGGATTTTTTTATCATCGCAAGATGCATACACCTACGAAAATAGGAGCACAGAAAGGTTTAAAGGGAAGTCTCTGCTTTGAAGCTTGCCCCACAGAGTAATAAAATTGCACTTGGTAACAAATAAATTACCGCAAAAGTCGGCCAGCCAGGATGAAATAGTGAAAGACAGAGAGTTTCCAGAGTTAACAAGTATCATTAAGCGTTCACTGTATCGCGTACCATCGCTATTTAGAATTTATTGTCATTGTGCCCGCAGGTGGTCAAAAGTAAAGACGGCTGCCGCCAGCACAAACGACCCTAAAACCTTAAAATAATATTGAAGAGAGATAGAAAAAGAAATCTGCCAATATGCAAATCCACTGGTGCCGGACTACGAGTCCATCATAAAACAGAAGCATTATTCGGTAAATAAATTAAGGTTGAATGATTTAGAATAATAACATAAATTAAGCTGCTTTATATTTTGATGTAAAATCATAAGAGCTCCTTTCAGAGCGCATTCTCGCATTTAGTAAGAAGGATTGTGTACATTATTTAAGAAATGAGACATTAAGTGATAAAGACTGCGTAAACATCATTTAAGAAATAATAAAAGCCTCGTTCTTCTGAACTGTCAGTAAAACACCGGCCTTAATAGCTCTCGGGTGGTGCTTTATGTTTAGTGGAAAATACCAAAATTTGTTTCATACCATTTATGCTTGCATACTCTTACGCTGATATATTGTGTTTTCAGTAAGTCGATGTCAGATATACAGAATGGAATGGTGTTTATCTACTTCTTTGAAAAGGTAAATATTTTACGAATCCGATAAGAAATGTAGCAATTTTTGTAATGTTAGCAAAGTCGAGTAAGTTTTGCTGCAGATATGACTTGACACCGATTTGACAGTCTTTTTCATCCTTAATTTACTTTTCTTTTTTTTTTAAATCTGACTTGATGATTTATTATCCTGACAAAATTCTGACTAATAGCTACTGTTAACATCTTTGGCAGCGAGACTTCAGCAAACTATTAAAACAATAACAATAATATGCTTATTCTCTTCCTTTGTTTTTTGTTTCTTTTGTAGGAGACATGACTGTGATATATTAACAAAAAAGATGGCAGGAATTTGTTCATATTCATTTTTGTTTGTCTTGGCGTGTTTAATTCTTTTTTAAAAGGAAAACGGGTAACATAAAAGATAGCCGCATTTTCGCAAATAAACCTCATTCTCATTTTCTGTATTTTGATTATTTGAAAAATATCTCTCGGGTTGTTGGGTGCGTGTCTTGAATTTCACAATGTATTATTTACCAGTGATGCACGATAATATTACCATTGTTTTTAACACGCTGGCCATCGATCATGTGGTATTGGCATTAATTTCACAGTTTGCGCCGTGACTTTTGACCGTAGGTCAGTCAAATGGTCCAGGCTGACTTTCTAGAAACTCAGCATGAACTGTAAAATAGTCCCACTTTTTCCATGCATTGTAAATGATTCACTTTGTGACTAGTGACATGTCAGAAAATAGTCAGAAATGTTTATCATTGTTTTCCAAAGTAAATGCCGGTGTTTGCCCGTCTTATTCTGAGTCACAAAGCAGAGAAAATTAACTTTCAAGAATCAAAATACTTCATATTTGATTCCAGATTAATTATAGCGGTCACTGAAGGTGTAATGGTACACTCGACCGAGTTGTGTGTTGTGCGGGCAGCGTGGGTTCAGTTTCCACTCAGTGACTTTGTCTATGTCCGTCCTGTGACTGGCCGGCAAACAGCTTAGGGTGTTGTGCGCTTTTCGCCCGTAGTCAGCTGGGATAGGCTCCAGCACCCTCCCGCGACCCTGTACAGGATAAGCGGTGTGGATAATGACATGACATTAATGATAGCCTAATCATTCAATTGTTGCACCTTTTCTTGCCTGATGACGACCGTTTTATTGCGTGCTACTTTTCAAACTTGTAACGATGCACTCTTGTATTTATTCTTCCACCTTCCCCCTGTGTTTTCCAACAGGTAAGCTGTGACCTTTCCTGTCTTTGTCACTCCATGCACTGGCAAGTACCGTGGGCAGTCCTGGCCAGGCGGAAAGGGGCAGTACTCGTAAACTGTGCTGCTTCTGGAGACCCCATGGCTGCGGGCCTACCATCTCCCTCTGCGAGCAATCGAAAGCTCACACTGGTGGAGTTGATTTTATACTACCTGTTGATCTTGCTGGTTTCTGGGCTGCAACCAACAACGGGTCAGAGGGTCTACACCAACACATGAGCTGTCCACATACCAGGAGGTCGGGAGGAAGCAGAACAAATTGCCATTAAACAACTACGGACATGTAAGTTCAACAACTCTGCTCTTAGTGTTCAGGTTTGCACAGGTGAAGGGTAAAAAACACAAAATGGAGACTTCTGCTCAATATCAGCTGTAAGCACTAATAGATGCTTTGCTTAGCAATGGTGATGTACAGTATTTTTGCATCCTCTAGGTCGAATTTAATCTCTGGAGACTTCTTGGAATGTATAGTACGACTTTCGGTTTGAAGGAAAGACAGCAGCGTTGCAATCGAAACTGCATCTCGCTCGCCAGAGAGCCAAATGGGGAGAAATGAACAGACTACGATTGCCGCAGTTGTTGTTTCCATCGTGAAATTGTTTCGCCAAAAGTCTAAACTTTTCAGCACAACCGGCAAACATGTTCATAAAAAGCGGAGTTGAATCGCTGAAAATAACACACCACAGAGTTGTCTACTCCAACGGTAAAAAGACACAGCTTCTTACGATAGTTCCACCTTGAAAAGCACCAGCTTCAAAATATTGAGTAAACATCTGACACAAACCCAGGTTAACATGCATTTAAAGAATTTAGTCATTTTTCCTCTAGAGAACATCCCAGGAAGCTGCCGCACCGTTTTACTGGAAATGTCAGAACAGGTTACCAAAGCAGAATAGTGGCAATTAGACTATTATTATTATTATTTCATTGTATTTTGATTTTTTTCTATCATTCATCAGCAACATTTGTTTGCCTTTTTTAAGGTCTCCAGTTAATTAAAAGTAGGATTCAAGCAGAACAGAAAATAGGTTCCGAAACGCTTTGATCATTTTCATGAAGGGTTGCATCGTACACCAGTATTCATGTGTCACCAACTAGTTGCAGACTCAACCAATAAGTATGAACTCGAAAACTAAGCGTCAATCTGAACATCTTGGGTAGTTTAATGGAAAAAAAACATTGGCTGTCAAATGTCCTGTCAAACGTCCATGATGAGGTATAACCAGAGGTAAATGCTGCTATGCAGCATGTTAAATAGTGACACTCCCTTGATCACAAAAGATTCGTAAAATGCAATGTAAAAAAAAAATGAAATTAAAAGAAAAAATGAAAGCCTCAGGGCAGTATCAGGAAGACGAGTAGCCTCAAATATCCCAAAAATGTGAGGTTTTTAACGAGAAGTCAATATCAGCAGATGAGAAAAACCTTTGTTGTACTTTTGACCATAGCTGATGCATTTTCGCCAGTGCTCAGTGTTTCACCCCTGAGTCGACTTAGATCCTACTTTCAGACAACGCAATTGATTTTTTCCCCCCTTCACTAATTAAATGTGTCATTCTAGGCATCTCTAACTGATGTTAACATACACTCTAATGCTACATCATTTTAAGAATTAAAAATTGACATTCAGTCAAGAACAACGCATTGCTACATGCATAAAAAGTGAAAAAAAAATGGTTGTGCGGTTGAAAACCACGGGGTAAAACTAAAAGTGATGCGTTTTCTTACATGAAATCAAGCTCAAATCTAACACAGACATTACTGAAGCACGAAGACAGTGTCATTCCTTGGCCATATGTTCAGATTTACAATATGTTGCTTTGAAAGTCAAGTCGGGCTTTCTGAATAGGCAGACGCAGACGCACTAATGGAAACTGTTTTTGATTTGGTTTGTGCAGCAGCATAATTGAGCAGAAGTCTCCATTTTGTGTTTTTTACCCTTCACCTGTGCAAACCTGAACACTAAGAGCAGAGTTGTTGAACTTACATGTCCGTAGTTGTTTAATGGCAATTTGTTCTGCTTCCTCCCGACCTCCTGGTATGTGGACAGCTCATGTGTTGGTGTAGACCCTCTGACCCGTTGTTGGTTGCAGCCCAGAAACCAGCAAGATCAACAGGTAGTATAAAATCAACTCCACCAGTGTGAGCTTTCGATTGCTCGCAGAGGGAGATGGTAGGCCCGCAGCCATGGGGTCTCCAGAAGCAGCACAGTTTACGAGTACTGCCCCTTTCCGCCTGGCCAGGACTGCCCACGGTACTTGCCAGTGCATGGAGTGACAAAGACAGGAAAGGTCACAGCTTACCTGTTGGAAAACACAGGGGGAAGGTGGAAGAATAAATACAAGAGTGCATCGTTACAAGTTTGAAAAGTAGCACGCAATAAAACGGTCGTCATCAGGCAAGAAAAGGTGCAACAATTGAATGATTAGGCTATCATTAATGTCATGTCATTATCCACACCGCTTATCCTGTACAGGGTCGCGGGAGGGTGCTGGAGCCTATCCCAGCTGACTACGGGCGAAAAGCGCACAACACCCTAAGCTGTTTGCCGGCCAGTCACAGGACGGACATAGACAAAGTCACTGAGTGGAAACTGAACCCACGCTGCCCGCACAACACACAACTCGGTCGAGTGTACCATTACACCTTCAGTGACCGCTATAATTAATCTGGAATCAAATATGAAGTATTTTGATTCTTGAAAGTTAATTTTCTCTGCTTTGTGACTCAGAATAAGACGGGCAAACACCGGCATTTACTTTGGAAAACAATGATAAACATTTCTGACTATTTTCTGACATGTCACTAGTCACAAAGTGAATCATTTACAATGCATGGAAAAAGTGGGACTATTTTACAGTTCATGCTGAGTTTCTAGAAAGTCAGCCTGGACCATTTGACTGACCTACGGTCAAAAGTCACGGCGCAAACTGTGAAATTAATGCCAATACCACATGATCGATGGCCAGCGTGTTAAAAACAATGGTAATATTATCGTGCATCACTGGTAAATAATACATTGTGAAATTCAAGACACGCACCCAACAACCCGAGAGATATTTTTCAAATAATCAAAATACAGAAAATGAGAATGAGGTTTATTTGCGAAAATGCGGCTATCTTTTATGTTACCCGTTTTCCTTTTAAAAAAGAATTAAACACGCCAAGACAAACAAAAATGAATATGAACAAATTCCTGCCATCTTTTTTGTTAATATATCACAGTCATGTCTCCTACAAAAGAAACAAAAAACAAAGGAAGAGAATAAGCATATTATTGTTATTGTTTTAATAGTTTGCTGAAGTCTCGCTGCCAAAGATGTTAACAGTAGCTATTAGTCAGAATTTTGTCAGGATAATAAATCATCAAGTCAGATTTAAAAAAAAAGAAAAGTAAATTAAGGATGAAAAAGACTGTCAAATCGGTGTCAAGTCATATCTGCAGCAAAACTTACTCGACTTTGCTAACATTACAAAAATTGCTACATTTCTTATCGGATTCGTAAAATATTTACCTTTTCAAAGAAGTAGATAAACACCATTCCATTCTGTATATCTGACATCGACTTACTGAAAACACAATATATCAGCGTAAGAGTATGCAAGCATAAATGGTATGAAACAAATTTTGGTATTTTCCACTAAACATAAAGCACCACCCGAGAGCTATTAAGGCCGGTGTTTTACTGACAGTTCAGAAGAACGAGGCTTTTATTATTTCTTAAATGATGTTTACGCAGTCTTTATCACTTAATGTCTCATTTCTTAAATAATGTACACAATCCTTCTTACTAAATGCGAGAATGCGCTCTGAAAGGAGCTCTTATGATTTTACATCAAAATATAAAGCAGCTTAATTTATGTTATTATTCTAAATCATTCAACCTTAATTTATTTACCGAATAATGCTTCTGTTTTATGATGGACTCGTAGTCCGGCACCAGTGGATTTGCATATTGGCAGATTTCTTTTTCTATCTCTCTTCAATATTATTTTAAGGTTTTAGGGTCGTTTGTGCTGGCGGCAGCCGTCTTTACTTTTGACCACCTGCGGGCACAATGACAATAAATTCTAAATAGCGATGGTACGCGATACAGTGAACGCTTAATGATACTTGTTAACTCTGGAAACTCTCTGTCTTTCACTATTTCATCCTGGCTGGCCGACTTTTGCGGTAATTTATTTGTTACCAAGTGCAATTTTATTACTCTGTGGGGCAAGCTTCAAAGCAGAGACTTCCCTTTAAACCTTTCTGTGCTCCTATTTTCGTAGGTGTATGCATCTTGCGATGATAAAAAAATCCTTGACTTTATGACGCGTCACTTTTTGACCCATTTTCTCCCTCGCAGCTAAATGAAGGCGATCTGCACCTCCAAAACTGGCTGGTTGAATGGGATCGTAGTACAATTTTTTCAACCAACGCTTAACGCTCATGACGGTTTATGATTGAGTGACAAACGTCACATTGTTATTTGTCTAAACACACAGACGCAAAAGCATATTTTTAAAAACATCCATTTTTAATTGAATGAAATACAAAAATATGACAAGGTTAAGTCTGGTTACACATGATAAGGATTCTCTAAGACGTAAAAAGTCTGTAGGTCAGGGTTAAAACAGATGGATTAACTTTTGATTCTAACAGGTCTTCAAACATCTTCAATTCGTGCGCGAGATCCACAGGTTGTTGATGACGGAGACGGTATCTTATCACATCGTTAAACAACGTGAGTATGCTAAGTCACTTATCTCATTTTCCCAATTTTCCAAAATATTTTGAAACGTGTCGATCGAACCCGAGCGACTCAAAGTAGCTTCTATAGCCAAAAAGCGATAATTTTCTCAACACATTACCCATTTTTAGTCAAAGTTAATATTTTCTATAAGATATTCTTCGAAAATATCAAGTTGATCACGATATATCATACAACATACGCTCTCATCCACTTTAAGGCGGTCCGGTAAGTCCTTTACGAGTGCTAAGTCCACCATTAAGATCTCTGCAACTCGCTTGACTGTTTCTTTATCCGTTTTTACAGAACACAAATCCAACAAGTAGTGAATACAGGGTAAAAACCTTTTACCGCAAAGGATCGGCATGATGCGTTCATAGTGCAGTCTTAGATAATAATTATGCCCTAAGTATTTATAGCTATGCAAACAACCCCTTTTTTTGTGATACTTTATCAAAAAACGTCTGACCATGTAAAGAATCGCCGCTTTAACAACTATTACGACATCCATATCAACCCATCCCTTAGGAGGATCAACCCATGACATATGTTGTACATCATCCTTGGAAATAGGTGCAGGTCCGGGGTCAGGGTCGTTGACGGTCTGAACCTTAGAGGGCTCAAGCGAACGGTTTGAGAACTCTTGTTCGGACCAACTAGGTACTCGTACCTCCTTGATTTGTGGAGATTCAGCCTGGTCGGACCAACTGGGCTGTTGTGCCTTCTCGTTTTGTGAAGATTCTGCCGACGAGGTGGGGGTCATCGGAGGTGTCGACGGCGGCGTTGTTGAAACGGGACGGCTCCACCCTGAATATGATGGCTCGCCAGTGTTGTACGAGGCTACAACAGAGGTTGGTAAGATTCCCGTACCGCCCACCCATAAAGAGTATGATGGTCCTGCCTGGTCCTCGTCTGTTTTTGTAGGGGTTCCATCCTGGTCTACATTTGTACAGGCGTCAACCTGTTCCATGTTTGCAGTTGTCAGGGTTTCTACACCAACAACGTTTTCAACCATAGTCATGTCATGGTCGCATGTAGGTTCATCCACACCGCTATCTGCAGTACAAAGATACTTTGATTAAATATATAGCTATTGATTATAGGAATATAGTTAAGGATTAGTTGCATCGTTTACCTGACGAGTGCTCTGCAATGTTATTAGAAACCTGATCAGGTGCAACGATGGTTGTCACCCTTCTCGGTGTGATGTCCATGACCATGCGGCGTCTTGTTCTGAGCGTCTTCATTTTTAGAGTAGGTCTGGCTCTTCAGCCGGAAAAATTGGTTTGTCTGTGCAGAGCGTGACTTGGGATTTGGCTGTATTGAGACTGGGGTCGGGATATGATAGTAGGGGATGTGCTTATTTTTGACAGAAGCGTGATTCTGGGGGGCGGGCGGTGTTGTTTATGCTTACACACGACCGCAACTTGGTGGTCGTCTGTCTGTCCAACTATAGATAAGAAATACGTGAAAACATGTCAAAGCTTGTTGCAAAGATGACTTGGGGATGTCTACAGACAAGATGATGCTCCTCCTTGAAAGGTAAAATAATTGGTAAAACGACCTTAATGATATCTTAGCTTAGCTGCTATTTCTTAACCTAAACGCATGTTGTTTCTTAGCTGTATGCTATTTTCTTAACCTAAATGTATATTGTTTCTTAACCTAGCTACATACTATTTCTTAGCTGTAAGCTGTTTCTTAGCAGCATGCTATTTATTATATATATAAATATATATATATATAACTATATATATATATATATATATATATTTATACTATAATATATATATCTATAATAATATATAATATTCTAATATCTAATATTTCTATGCTTACCTGTATAAACTACAAACATGGGGGTTGCCTAGCTGTGTGCAATATTCTTAACCTAGCTGTATTCTATTTCTTAACCAGGCTGGTTGCTATTTTACTCAGCGTATGGACTACAAAAAAGGACTACAAACATGGGGGCTGCCGGCAGTAGGAAGGATGTGACGTACAGGGAAATAGGAGGGTGCGAGGGGCGGGAGCGGTGGAGACATCACCCTTCATTTTTCTCGTCCGTAGCGGGATAAATGACGGCGTTTGACTGTCCAAATGTAGCCAACAAATACATGTCCAGACATGCAAACATGACTAGGCAGATTTTACAAAAAAGGTAAGAAGGAGGAGGGTGGTCCCCCGGATGTCGACAGTTGCCCACCGATCGACAGGATGTCGCCACTCACTATCTTTTGAAACACCTTGAGGCTGCTGCAGGCTTGGAGGGTGTCTATGGCCGGCGTCTTGCCCGGACAACCCCCCAAGCCTGCACAATACCATGTTTAAACTTATGTCGCTGGGAATATGTCCAGACATGTTTGCAAAAAGGGCAAATATCAACCAAATAAACATATTATTCAAAGGTAATAACAACGCCTGCTCTTCTCAACTCGAATTATTTCACTCGTTTAATTTAATTTTATACATCTACATTATTTAATTAGATATAGCTCATTTCATTGGATGCTTTATATACTTCAGATATTTAAATATGGATGACCTATATCCACCGAATAAACATCTTATTCAAAGGTAAAAACAACGCCTGCTCTTTTCAACTCATATTATTTCACTCGTTTAATTTAATTTTATTTATTTAAATAGAACATTGCATTGGATGCTTTATATACTTCAGATATTTAAATATGAATAACATAAGTACAGTTTGGGTTGGGGACGCACGCACGCAGGGAACACATTGTTTTTAACATAAGAAGCATACAGTTTGGGAGGGGGGCCAAGCCCCCCTCCCAATCACACACACAACGTCATCACAACGAGACAAAAAGCGTAATTCTGTAGGCGGGGCCCTTGGCCCACACACACACACACACACACATACAACGTCATCACAACGAGACAAAAAGCGTAATTCTGTAGGCGGGGCCCACTTCGACAAAAGCGTAATTCTGTAGGAGTGGTATTAAACCTTCAACGGGCAGGGAATATGTAAATATTTTGAAATAGGTGGCTGGAGATTGGATAGTTTTAACACAGGGGCGGGGATAGCGGCCATTTTGGACAAAAGCGTAATTCTGTAGGCGGGGACAACGAGACAAAAGCGTAATTCTGTGGGCGGGGCTATGACGTCATCAAAATTTAAAAAAGCGTAATTCTATTATCTCTTATATACACATACATTTATATATATATATATCTATATATATCTATATATATATATCTCCACTTGTTTTCCTTGTCATTCTCTGTATTTGTTTGCAGTTTCACCAAAAGGACTTCCAGAAAAACGTGAAGGAAGACCTCTTTACTCTTTGTGTTTTTTTTGGAAAATTGTTTCGCTCGCTGTCTACACCATATTTTCAGTTCTACACATGGTCAGGGCAGAAGAGTGTCAGTGCTAGCATGCCCGAGTTAGTATGCGCGATGCATTAAATGTATTTTAAATGTTTGGATGAGGTGAAGTACGCACATGTGCACACAACTGTGCAGGGCCACCCGAGGTTCATTGACTCTCACCCGACCAAGCCAGTACAAAGTGAAAAAATAAATAATACCAATCCGTAATTTTTTTTTTCTTATTAGTGTTTTATCCACTAGAATTGATCAACCACCATTAATAATTTCGCCACAGTGTATACATTTTTTTAGAGTCAGGTAGAATTCCTTCAATAAGGAATTGCTTTAACGAGATATAAAAACTAGAAAATGTAAAATGTTAAATAATCAGTTCGAATTTTAAACTGGGGGGAAAAACACAGTTTACCCCCCACTATTGTTTTTTCTTTGGCATTTATTTTCTGCACTGATTTCATTTGGCATCAACAATGTTCAGCAAACCGGCAAGTAAAAGGCAATATTTAAAAATAAAACGGCAATGACCTTGAACGATTTCCACAAACAAATTGATCTTGTGATGCATGTTGCTTACGATAGAAAGTCGTTCATTACAAAGCAAATGAGAGTAAAACGTGTACAAACCTGCTTCGTGTAGCACAACACGAGGCTGCTTGTAACCTTCGCCCAGAAGTTGAAGATGTTGCTCGTTCTCTTCTTTTATTCCACAAAGTTCCTCTTTGTACTTGGGTGTCATTCTAGCACACATTTTCAAACGCCAATCTCAACAAATCCACACTTGGTCTCTGCTTGGCGATAACTCGTGTGCTTCTCTTTGTTCGACGAGACGAATGAAAGATGGCATCGTTTTTCAAAGTCGCACTGAAAGGATTTCCTGTTCGTCACGAAAGCGGAAGAACAGGACACACCCCGCTGTGATATGATTGGCTGCCGGCTTTGTGGAGCACTGTCACCAACTCACCGACAGATGTCGCCATTTGCGATGCAAATCATTGTTATCTTCTTCTAAACATAGAGAAAAACCCAAGATGCACATGAAGAAACATTTTAGTTCCCAAATATGAACTTGAGAAATGTATTGAATTTTACTTTTGTTGCTGGTTTTGTTTATACATCTGACACCATGTTGTTGGTTGGACAGTATTCCAAATGTATTTCTCTATTATTAACAGTTGACATGATAAAGTGAAACTTTATGTCAACATATTTGCCTTTTTCCGGGGTTTTTCGCCAGCGACGTGGTTGCGAATTTTAAATTAAAATACATCACTGTTTTATTCTCGAAATGTTAGAGTCTTAAAAAATGATTTCAGTGTTTATAACTTCACTAACTTAAATATTTCATTATTCGTTTCAGTATTCATTAAACTACGGTGATTATTTATTTCAAGATTCATTGAACTGTTTTAGTAATAATTTAGTATTCAATGTTTACTCGTGACTGTATTTACTTTTTCCATATTTGTGTCACTATTTTGTTCAATCTTAATATTATGGAAAATTATTTTGCAAGTCAGGTTTTTGTTATTTATTGTGGCCACCTGCTTTTGAAGAAAGTGCCTTTCGGTTCTTGTACTCGAGGATTCTTTGTGAAGCCAAAACAACACGACCTTGACTGATAAGTAGGCTCAACGCAGAAAAAATATCTTTTTGTTTTAAGATTACACAGTTACTGTCAAATAAATCTTCATCTTCCTGTGTGCATCAGTATCTTCCCAGCACTTCTCCCATTGAGATCACTCTGCAGACTGACTCAAAAGACTATTTATTTTCCAGACTATCTCATTGATCTTCCCTTACCGCTGAAAATTCCACAACAATCTGGGGTCAGACGTGGGATAGCAGAATATCCGCCGGTGAAATTCAGGGAAGCTGGCAGGTGACCTCCAGGGTTCAATTAAGACAGCAGCAGCAACGAACAGCGTGATGCGAATCATCTCGTCCGTGGTGACAAATAAACGCTGACTCCAGTCGCCATCAGATTGCCAACTCCTGACATACTAAAGCCATTGAGAGAAACTGAGACTATTTGCGTTTCTCTGTCTGGTTCTTTTTACAGTTCAACTTCTAGTTCAGTTTTTCACCTTTTCACACAGCGTAATGAAGGCCAGTTGAGCAAGTGGAACAAGTGATTTTATTGATGATTGTGGAAGGCACAGATTTCATAAGCACAGTTTCTTCTCACACCTTTTCCATTAGGTACGATTTAAAAGACAACCGAAAAGCATAACGTTAACAAATGTTGTTGCAGGCAAAGGCAATTAATTTCATTTAAATGTTTGATGTAAACACAAAAAAAATCATCATCACTCAGACACAATGCACTGATCACATTGGCCTTGTGTCAATAAAAGAGCTTTGAAAATTCAATATATCGTATTTTCTAAATCACATTTACATCTTACCACAAAGAGTCAGTTCCTTCAGGGGTTTTTTTTTGTCTTTTTTTAAGCTTCAAGGATAGCTGCTATTCTCGTAGGGCTGGGCAATAAACCGAAAATTTACAGTGATCGAAATTTAATAAAATCATTTTGCCCATGTCGGTTAATTCGGTGTTTAAAAAAAAAAAGAAGTCCTTTTAGTCTGCAGCTTTGTTCATGCCCCTGTAAGACGGCTTGAGCGGCTGTAGTCACGTGACTCCACCCAGCTGAACAAGAAAGAAAACTGACGACGCGGTCGTAGCTGTCGATTCAAATCTAGAAGCAGCTGACACGGCTGAAGACGACGTAATGTTCGTTGAAATTGTTCCTGTCTCGCTTGTCCCGAAAAGAAATTCCGACATCTGTCGTTAAGAAATGTTTTGGGTTCCAAAAAGACGATGTTTGAGCAAAAGAACACGAACTACAAAGTGCGTCGCAAACACCTGAAACAGCGCGTCCAACCTTTTCTTTTTCACCACCCACAACACAACCATGCTGTTGACTTGGAGCTTGTGCTAAAAGTTCAAAGTGAGAAGCAAGGTTGGACCAGTGACAACAGCCCATAACGGAGGCGACACCATACGAGAGAACGTCTAAGAGGTGGACGCGATAGCCTAGCACAGTGTTTTTCAACCACTGTGCCGTGGGAAATTATTCAATTTGTGTACCTGTGCGGTCTAGCGCCTGCAGAGTTGAGTAGTAAAATGTAGTACTCTTCCAAACCAGTAGGCGGCGGCAGCAGCAGCAGGTAGTGAATTGCCTTGTGCTTGGAGACAAGCGAGAAGTGGATAGCAGAATGAAAAAAGTGGATAACAGAACGACGGTGAAAGTAATGGATATGTTTTTGAAGAGAAAAAAATGCTGACTCTGAACTGGACCCTGGACAAAACCCAGACCTAGATGAAGGCCCTAGTATGAGTGGAGGTAAAAAAAAAAAAAAAGCAAAGATGTCCTGCAAAGTTTCTGCCGTGAGGCAATACAGCGAAAGCTATCTTTCATTTGGATTCACTTTTACCGGAGATGCAACGACACCGACTCCGTTGTGCTTGGTATGTGGTGAAAAGCTCTCCAACGGCGCTCTGGTCCCAAGCACGCTTAAACGCCATCTCCAAACGAAACGCCCTTTACTTCAAAACAAAAATGTGGCGTATTTTGTCCGCCTGAGTGAACACACGGAGAAACAAGCAACTTTCATGAGAAAAACCGCAAAGGTAAGCGAGAGAGCCCTTAAAGCTAGCTACCACGTCGCTGAACTTGTGGCTAAATCAAAAAAAGTCTCACTCGTGGCAGAGGAATTAATACTTTGATTCCTGCCAATATATCAGCTCTGTGTTCATCCAAACAGGCACAGGTTTCACACTGAGAATAATGTGAAAGATTTTACGATACTTTATTCTTTGTTGATTTGATTCATATTCAAGACTTTTAATAGGTCATTTTTCAATGTTAAAAAACACTTTTTTTCACATTTTCAGCTGGTAGTGTGCCGCGGGATTTTTTCAATGAAAAAAATGTGCCTTGGCTCAAAAAAGGTTGAAAAACACTGGCCTAGCACATAGCTAAAGATGTAGCTCCTCGAGCGACAGTGGAGCGCACAAGATTTAAACGCCTCATAAAAGTAGTCGACAAGAGGTACGAAAATATTTGTTGCAAACCGTACTTCCCGATATGGACAACATCGGGACGGGAGCGGAGACATGTCAAGCGTTTTGCATCCACATCCGACTTGTGGTCGAGACGCCACATGGACCCCTGTTTGAGCCCGACCGTGCATGACAGAGTCTTTATTCGACCCTTTTCTTCTTGAGCACAAAAAACGAACACGCATTGGAGTAAGTTTGGCTTTTAAAGGTTGATTTACTAACTACTTCTTATTTCCACGGTGACCCAACTCCAACAATAACATGACAAATATTTGTCCTCTCATCAATATTTGCACAACAGAGTACTGAGTTTCGAGATCCTCACAATAATAATTCTCAAAATTATATTTATTATTAATTTAGCTTAGTTAATGGATATTTTATTGACAATCTAAGATCAACATACAAAGACAGAAAAAAATGGTGGTGGGGTGGCGCGAATCTTTTTCTTCTTGGTAGGGGCGGGCTTGAAATAATTGAGAAGCACTGCTAGTATATGCAGAAATTATATTCATACAATCTTGCAGCCCGAGTGAACCACAGCATTGTTGCAAATTCGGGAGGAGAAACGGAAACGTCCCACTGCTGGAGCAGCAGCGGCTTCTCCGGGCAAAGGCGGAAGTGACGTAAGAACGGACTCGCCAATGTGGCGTTATTTTAGTTATTTTGTAAATTTTTTCATCGACCGAATTAAAATATTATATAAAATGTATATTAAAACAGAGGTAAGTGTGGATATTGAGGGGGATTTGTGTATTTAAGAATCCCTTTATTAGTCCCACAATGTGGAAATTCGAGTTTCGAACCCAGGCCTCCTCGGGAATCTGGGTCTGAACGCGGCGCCTTAGACCACTCGGCCATCCTGGCAGCCAAAATTGCGTTTATTAGTCCCACATTTACGTACATACAGTATATATTTGCATGCTTTTTCTGAATGTCTGCTGCTAATGTTATACATTAACGGCTACATTACGCCACCGCCTCTGTGTGATCTGTACCTATGCTGCTGTAACACCTCAAATTTACCCATTGTGGGACTATTGAAGGACATCTTTATCTTTATCTTTAAAAATCTTGTGTTGGTGCTTGTTAAATAATTTTCCAAGAGATAAATAAAATGGTGAAAAAAAATTTAAAAAGTAAATTCTGTAACAATTAAACATTGAATACTAAATTATTCCTAAAACAGTTCAATGAATCTTGAAATTAATAGTAAATTATTGTAGTTTAATGAATACTAAAACAAATAATGAAATATTAAAGTACTTAAAGAAATACCGAAATCATTTTCAAACACAATAACAGTTAAGTAATAAAACAGTGACATATTTTAATTTAAAATTCGCAACCATATCGCAACCTGGGGAAAAACCCTGTAAAAAGGCAAATATGTTGACATAAAGTATCACTTTATTATGTCAACTGTTAATAATAGGGAAATACATTTGGAATATTATCCAACCAACAACATGGTGTCAGATGTGAAAACAAAACCAGCAACAAAAGTAAAATTCAATACATCTCTCAAGTTCATATTTGGGAACTAAAATGTTTGTTCATGTGCATCCTAGGTTTAAATCTTACGTTTTTCCAATGTTTAGAAGAAGATAACAATGATTTGCATCGCAAATGGTGACATCTGTCGGTGAGTTGGTGACAGTGCTCCACATAGCCAGCAGCCAATCATATCACAGCAGGGGTGTGTCCTGTTCTTCCGCTTTCGTGCCGAACAGACTGCTATTTTCTCGAAGGAAAAAAACGACGCCATCTTTCCTTCGTCTCGTCGAACAAAGAGAAGCTCACGAGTTATCGCCAAGCAAAGACCAAGTGCGGATTTGTTGAGATTGGCGTTTGAAAATGTGTGAAAGAACGACACCCAAGTACAAAGAGGAACTTTGTGGAATAAAAGAAGAGAACGAGCAACATCTTCAACTGCTGGACGAAGTTTGCAACCAGCTTCGTGTTGTGCAACACAAAGCAGGTTTGTAAACGTCTTCCTCTCATTTGCTTTGTAAAGAACGACATTCTATCGTTAAAAATATGAATAACAACATTAAGTTTTTGGGGGAAATCGTTCAAGGTTATTGCCGTTTTATTTTTAAATATTGCCTTTTACTTGCCGGTTTGCTGAACATTTGTTTATGCCAAATGAAATCAGTGCAGAAAATAAATGCCAAAGAATAACCATAAGTGGGGGGGAAACTCCGTGTTTTTTTCCCAGTTTAAAATTTGAACTGATTATTTAACATTTTACATATTCCGGTTTTTATACGTTGTGAAAGAAATTAAGTTTGTCATGTCAGGTTTCAAAATTATGCTGACAGATGTAGTGTACAGTGAACCCCCGGTTATCGCGGTTAATGGGGACCGAGACCACCCGCGAAAACTGAAAATCCGCGAAGTAGCGTCGCACCTAAAAAAAAAACAAAAAAACACCGTATATATATATATATATATATATATATATATATATATATATATATATATATATATATATATATATATATATATATATATATATATATATATGTGTGTGTGTGCAAAGTAGCGGCACACCTTCAAAAATGCTTAAAAAAATAATATATATATATATACTGGTAGAGAGAGAGAGTGAAATTCATGTTATAACAAAAAAACAAATTATAATTAAAACTTATTATTTTTTTATTCCCCAGCCATTATTTTTGTATTTATTCAATTACTTCTTTTTGTATTTATTTAATTACTTCGACTTTTACCTGCTGGTACGCCGTCCGTTGTGCCCTGTGAATGTTATGATCCTCCAGCAGAACTGGAGGATTGAACAGGACTCTCCAAACGCAGACCCGGGAAAAAAGGTGGTGATACAAAGATATTTATTATAATCACAATATAGTCAGTGTAATCAGCGCGTCTCGCAGCAGCTGACGGCATGGCGCGAGACGATCGCTGGAGGAACGCCCACACAGCTGAAAAAACAAAAACACACGCGGCATGACAGTGAAATGAAAGGTGGCATTCTTCATTTATTTATTTATTCATTTATTCATTCATAACTGACAGCCTCGCCCTCCGCCGGTGCCCGGGCGGAAGTTGTTTCTCTTCGGCTTAACTACCACACACGCCGGCCGGTCTCCTTCGGAGCTCACGCACGGTCCCGAACGAAGCAAAATGTCGCCGCGCGAGTGCCCGGGCGGAAGTTGTTTCTCTTCGGCTTAACTGCCACGCACGCCGGCCGCAGCTCGGGTACGGTCCGAAACGTCGCCCCCGATCGTGTCCGTCGCCACCAATCGTGTCCGGGGGAACCTGCTCTTCTTCGTCCACTCTCTTCTTCGTCCACTCTCCTCTTCGGCGCACGCCGGCCGTCTAACCGCTTCAGCGCCCCCTTGTGCCTCTCGGCGAAACTACAATGCCCCCGAATATTTTTTAGACCCGCGAAGCACTGAACCCGCGAAAGGTGAACCGCGAAGTAGCGGGGGTTCACTGTATATATATATTTAAATCCACTGTTGGAGTTGAGCCAAAAATGAGAAAATGAAAAACATTTAGTAAATGAATCTTAAAAGCCATACTTACTCCAATGCGTGTTTGTTTTTTGTACTCAAGAAGAAAAGGGTCAAATAAACACTCAACAACAACTGATTAGAGTTCCGATATTTTAGTTTCTTCGATTTCTGGAGTTCAGGAAATAGTACAAATACAGATATCTGGGCGGCTTTTTCTTAATCTGAGGAGAAACTGTACTCAGACGAGTACAATCGAAAAATGTCGCGCTGATCTCAGCCCAGCCTCACATTTTCTTGGAGGTTTTCTATGTCAAGGGTCATGTAGGTTGAATCGGTCGTCCTTGCTCCTTCCCCCGGCCCGGCCCACGTTCCAGGTCCAAGGCTGACCCTCTCAGGCAGGCGGCAGTCTCTCCGTCTCTCCTGCTCACATTCCCCTGTAATCTCGTCAGTGTACAGATTGTGTGGTGTATGTTTTCACAGATCAAATTGTGTGTTTTTGGGTGTTCTTGATAGCGTCCCTGTGACGTCCTCCCCGGCCCAACTTGATATGTTTGTATCTTCTATGGCCTATGTGGAGAATGTATTTTGTCGTATTTGTCCATGAAGTGCTATCTGGTTTGTCATCAGTTTGACCTGAGCAGACTGAATCTTTTTTTTCTGAATGAGAGTGTGGGTCGTGAAAATACTATGTGTGCAAGTTTGAGGTCTTAAATTTAAACTAAGTCATATAAATTTAGCATATGAATGCATCAGTAAACACCATGACTACAATCCCAGTCAATCTTATCGATGCACTGTACTTCTACTTTCATTTGATAAATGCTTTTTGTTTAATCAATGTTGAACATATTCAGTAACTCTGAACCTGCTAAATTAAATAATTGACCTTCTGTCCCGTAAGTGTTTAAAATAATGCCAGCAATCGTAATACAATACCTTCAATATTCATGTCCGGTGTGGCCATTCCCTATAAGAAGGGAAGGCCGGAGAGAGGGGACACCTTTCCCTTTTTGCATTTTGGGGAGACTTCTTTTGACATCAGCATGTGACGAGAATAAAATCTCTTTCCAACCAAAATGGCTGTGTCAGAGAATTTTTTTCCATCACCAATTCTGTCATGCTCCGCGACCTGTCCGGAGGGAAGCAGAGCCAGACCCACACATCAACAACAAAATATACCACATTTTTGGCATTTTGCTCCATTGAGGGTCTCAAGGGTGCTGGGGCGCAGGCGTTCAACAGCCGGCCGGCTGAACTTTCGGTGAGATGCTTTTACTCACAATGGGTGTTGTGCGCCTGTGTCCAAGCGGTCGGGGCTTTTGGGGTCGTGAAAGAAAGCTTGTGCGTGTGGGTCTGCTGGCTGGTTGGTCATGGAAAATGTCCCTGTGTTAGTTTCAATTATCGTTTAAACAAGAGGCCTCTATAATGATTAAGACATAAAAGATGTCAAAGTAACGGCACTTTGAAAGAACATTAGAAAAAGTATTAAAAAAAAAATTAATTAAAAAAATTATGATAGGAACTAAGTAAATGGGGACGAGTGTGGGAGAAATGTGCAGAAGATAAAGGAAAGAAAGGTCTAGTGCTTAAAGAGATGAGAAATAAGAAGTGTACAATTATAGCTATAGACAACATAGTCGTGAATAAGCTCAGTTTGAGTACAGACCCTGGCCAGGGTGTAAATTTTAGCAGGAAAATTATGAGCTGAAAATAGAAATAATGAAGAGAAGCGCGCTTCCACGTATCGTATTGGGCACTTTGTGGCATGGAACACAGTAAGGATCGAGGCGTACCGTTGTGTGGAGGGCCTGGGGCTGAGCCGACAGTTTCGCTGGTACGTAGCAAGAGTAATGTATTAAGTCTGGGCCGGTTAGACTCCGCTGTTCAGATACGTACCCTGTGATTACTCGTGTTCTGGTAAAGGCCACACAAAATCAAAAACCTGGCTACCATCTACTGTGGGACCAAGAAGTCAGGCAGCCCCCACGCAGGAGATAAGGGGTGATAGTTATAAACCAGTGCCAGTCCCTCCTTTGTAGAAAGAATTGCCCCTTCTAAAACCCAAATGTTATTGCATTAATATTCCGTTTTATCAGTTCAACTAACGCGTTTGCGTCCTAGTATACATTGAAATTTGCAGCATAAAAAATGTTTAAAAATTTGGATAATAACTAAAGCAAAATTAAAACGAGTAAGATAATTGGCTACATAATAATTGGGATGAAATTAATCTTCATTGCAAGAAGCGGTGAATTAAATACAGAAATATAAGATCATAAAAGAATGAATGCATGTTCAGTGGAATGTGATTTGTCAACACGGAAAAACCCTGAGTGATGAAAACGTTAACACTGATAAGAGATACAATTTTGTTGAAACAGGACATGCAAGGTTAAAGGTTATGTAAAACGGAAAAAAATAAACATCTAATGTTCCATACTTCAGTTTGGCGACGGATGTACGACGGTAATTCTATTCATGGATTGACATTTTGAAATGGAAATGACAGGAATATGAATTATCATGTTATGGGGGACTTTTGATATACAGTAAATTGATTTAAATTAAATTACAATTTTTTAGTCTGCACATAATCCACTTCAAAGCATACTGACTCATTGGTTGAGGAAAACGGGGTTATATTAGTTCAGTGGTTCTCAATTATTTCCTGTCACGCCCCCCCTACCAAGAAGAAAATAAATTTGCGCCCCCCCACTACCTGGAGGCACAATCAGGTCCTACGGCAACTGGCGATCATACTGGAGAAAAGGAGAACGACCAACAATGCCCTCCCTCCCCACGCGCCTGGACTCCCAAGCACAATCGCCTTTGTGAAAGCAGGACAACTTCCAGGGAGACCATCTGTAAGAGTGGAAACAACCCTCCTGGACACAGCCCGAGACTGGAAAATGAAAGTTGACCTGGATCAGAAAATCATCTTTCCACCGGAGATCATTACAACTAATCTCAGGCCAGACCTGATCTTGTGGTCAACCTCACAGAAACTCCTGTACATCGTGGAACTAACAGTCCCATGGGAGTCTGCAGTGGATGAAGCCTATAATCGCAAAAGCCTGAAATACATGGACATCGCAGCAGAGGCAGAGCAGCGTGGCTGGCGTACACAGGTGCTCCCTGTGGAGGTCGGGTGTAGAGGATTTGTAGCCACATCAACAACAAGGCTCCTGAGAAGCATGGGGATCCGAGGCCAGGCCCAACGACAAGCTGTGAAATTGCTGTCGGAGGCTGCGGAGAGAGGCAGCAATTGGCTCTGGATGAAGAGGAAGGACCCCACTTGGGCTGTTCGATGCCAAATGTGAGGAAAAGTGGAGGAGGAACACCCTCATAAGACTTCAAAGACCTAGTAAAGGACTCTTCTCCCTTCCCAATTTTGACAATAGGCAGGAGGAGCAGAGGGGGGCACACCTGAGGCGCACAGATGTCGCTGTTGAACCCATCCTGAGGTGTTGTGGGTTTATCAACGAAACACCGATGAAGGAGGGGACCCACCTGATGACCCCAGTGAAGCCTCTGGTCCTCATGCAGGTCAAATTGAGTTGCTTCTTTTTCCCCCACTCTAAAACACCAGAAGTGCTGATTTTTTTGGGGGGATTATAACAACAAGTCCTATAGCTAAACGAATAGTTGACGTGTTCATGGGGATTGAATATGAATCATAAACAGAAGACAAAACCAATTGGCATTGGCATTTGTAAAATATGATGAGGGATTAAGTTTGTGAGCTCTTATGGGAGACGGCGCAAGACGCGAATGGATTGAAGCTTCCGCCAGTGACACGTCCAATAGTGTCACCACCACACAGCTGTGCCGGGTGGCCGTCCTCGAGGGCGTGCGCCTCCCAGTTACTGACATCAAGTGAAACAGTCCGTCAATGAGAAACTGCTAATCAGAATGAGTAGAACCCCCGTTTTTGCATCGATGAAAGAAAATATTGTATTGTATGTAGAATAAGAATTGTTACACTTGCGGGTCCAGAGGGCCAAGAGTGCTAATTCACCGGGAACGGAAAAAAGAATATGGGGGGAAAAAAATTAAATAAAACCGGGGGCAAGCAGCTAATGCAGCAGCCGACGCGTGCAGCTCCCATTGCGTCTGCTCTTTCCATTTCCGCTGCTCCTGGGCCAGGTTCTGGTGACGCAGTGCCACAGCAGGCTTGTTGTCCGCACCGGCTGGTCAACAAGGTCACGTAACAGAAGTAGGGGTGGTTATAGACATGGGTTGTGAGTGGGACGTGCTCTTGCTGTGGGGTGTGGGGTCACTGGGTGATGAGCGGTCCAAACCGAGCCACTTCCTGAAATGTGCCATCCTGTGGTCCAGCGCCATGCCTGTCACAAAGAGGTCCACTAGCACGGGGGCGCCACCGCTACCCCCTCCGACAACGCTTGTATGGCTTCCAAATGCACACTTGACGCCTCAACCCGATTGGGACCACATTCCACGATAGGGGTGCCCGCGGAGCCTCAGCATTCAAGGACCGGCAGGTCTTGGCATTCCGGTGACGATTGATGGACAACAGTTTTTGATGGTGGAACAAGATATTCCACGCTTTGCAAGCTTCTTCAGCATATCCGAATGAGCAACAATACTGTCATGCTTGTGGGACTCTTGAGATTGGCCGAGTCACTGCCATGGACTGAATTTGACTGTGCACATCCGGCGGGGAAGCATATGTTGTCCTCCGTTCCAGTAGACTGGGCAGCTCTGAGACCAGGGTCTCCATCCTCCCGCGGGTGGTACGTCCTGTTCCTGCTCTGGTCTCTGAATTGTCTCTGTTCGCTGAGCCACAAATCACATTCACTATCGGTGCGCATCATCATACTAAAGATTTAGGCCCATTGGTGAAGACGGTTGGCAGAGTTAATTTCAGATGTAGAATACTCCATGTGACTTGCAGGGTGTGGTGTTTCAGCACCCATTGCGAATTCCTCTGTTTTGGAACATTTTCAGAATTTCGACACTATGGTGGACCCGGGGTCTGACTGATGTTGTGCTCTGCTCCACAGCTTCTCCAATTTGTTTTTGCAATATCTGCGAAAGTTTTTATATTATTGTGAAAGAAATTAAGTTTGCCATGTCATCATGTTTCAAAACTATGCTTACAGGTTAATAGAAGGTCACAAAAACATGGACCTCTTAAACAGGAAAACGTTAGTTCAGTGGTAACAGGGTTGTGTCTATGCTGGCAGTTTAGCAGGAAGCCACAAAAACAGATGCACGTCTTGAACCGTGTTTGACAGAAAACCGTTTAGCTCGCATTGAACAGAAGTGTGATAAAGTCAAAGTGTTCATGTTTTTCCATTCTTTATGAGTTGACATCTACAAATTGCTTTGCTGCGCTTCAATAAAACGCCGCACAGGAGCGGGAACGCTTTTCTCTTTGGCGGACTGCTCCTCGCGAGTGACAAAGACAATCTTGGCTGGGTGATTCATTTGTGCAGACTTGTCTCGTTTTTGACAAAAACTGTGCACACTGCGGCAAAAAGATCAATGGCGGTTGATGAATTTTAGTGGATTAAGCACAAAGGATTATTTTTTTTTTTAAATAAATCAAGTACATATTGGTCTTATTTATGAAATTTTTACTGGCTCGGTCAATGAACCTCCGGTGGCTCTGCACTGTTTTGTGCATATGTGCGTCGTTTCACCCCATCCAATCTTTTAAAATACATTTAATGCATCCATCCAGGGTTGCATGGATCTCATCGGTGAACAAGCGCATGCTTCAAGGAATGCATCTGCATCTTTGTCTTACTATGGGCTTAAAAAGGGAGTACGCCACAACCCCCTTTTCTACCAACAAGCCCAGGAACATTTAGTTCTATCTCTAAATGCAAAAATAAATTGTCATGATCCGTGTCGGTCATGGCAGGGCTTTGTTGTCATTTTTCACGTCCCATGCCTTGTCCTTGTTTTTGTTTACCCCGGTAGGCTGAGTAGGGGCGTTTCCCCTCAGCTCTCCGTTCCCACCAGCCACGCACCTGTTCCCCGTTAGCCCCGCACACCTGACTCCCATCTGCTCCCCTAATCAAAGGACTACTTAACCACCCCGTGCCCGACAGCTCAGCGTCGGTGCATTGCCCCATTTGCGGACAGCACTGCCATTGCTTTGCCCTTTCCTCTTGCCACCGTTACTCTTTGCTGTCATTCCTGATCATAGCTCGTAGTCACTTGTTATTGTCCCCGTTTCACAGTCTAGTTCAGTTCTGTCCTGTCGCGCCCTTGTTCGTCCTCATTGTTTTGTTATTTTGTCCCTAGTACCTTGTTGCCTTTTGGTTTCGTTTTGTTGAATAAATTCCCTTTAAGTTACCCGAATCCCGGCTTCCTCGCATTTTGGGTCCACCCCCTCCTCGCCGACCGGCGAACCTAACAGAAATACTTGTAAACATATTTCACTTGAAGGATTCCTATTTTATCAATGACATTATGTTGCGATGGCCCCCAGTGGTCTGCATCAATATGTTCGGGTCCCACAACAGGTGTTCCATCAGACGCACACAATAGCATGTGTGTGCTAACTTCAGCTCGCTTCCAGAAACGTCTGTGACTAAT